>NW_021214799.1:0-862 GCF_002162155.2 Triticum dicoccoides | reverse complement strand
AGGCCATGAAACGGGCCAGAATCGGCCAAAACTGCCAGTGTTATGACCGACACGTAAGCACACCTTGGGGTTCAACAACTATGGAAATCGCTACGGGACCCCAAAACAGTGAGTAATAGTACAAGAAACGGGCCAGAATCGGCCGAAAGTGCGAGTGTTGATGACCGACACGTAAACGCACCCCAGTGTTCGTCAATCGTGGAAATCACTTTGGGACCCCAAAACAGTGAGTAATAGTCCAAGAAACGGGCCAGAATCGGCCAAAACTGCCGTTGTTGATGACCGACACGTAAACGCACCCCAGGGTTCGTTAATCATGGAAATTACTTCGGGACCCCAAAATAGTGTGTAATAGTCCACGAAACGGGCCAGAATCGTCCAAAACTACCAGTGTAGAAGACCGACACGTAAGCGCACCTTGGACCCCAAAATAGTGAGTAATAATCCAAGAAACGGACCAGAATCGGCCAAAACTGAGAGTATTGATGACCAACACGTAAACGCACCTATGGTTCGTTAAGCGTGGAAATCACTCCTGGACCCCAAAACAGTGAGTAATGGTCCATGAAATGGGCGAGAATCGGCCAAAACTGAGAGTGTTGATGACCGACACAAAAGCGCACCTTGCGGTTCAACAACTATGGAAATCGCTTCGGGACCCCAAAATAGTGAGTAATAATCCGAGAAACGGGCTAGAATCGGCCAAAACTGAGAGTATTTATGACCGACACGTAAACGCACCTAGGGTTCGTTAATTGTGGAAATCACTCCGGGACCCAAAAACAGTGAGTACTAGTCCATGAAACGGGCCAGAATCGACCAAAACTGTGAGTGTTGATGACCGACACATAAGCGCACCCTT
>NW_021214798.1:0-1140 GCF_002162155.2 Triticum dicoccoides | reverse complement strand
GTAAGTAATAGTCCAAAAACGTGTCAGAATTGGCAAACCTGTGAGTGTTGACGACAGACGCGTAAACGCACCCCGGGGATTGACACTCATGGAAATCGCTCTAGGACCCCAAAATGGCGAGTAATAGTCCACGAAACGGACCAGAATTGGAAAAAATTGTGAGTGTTGATGACCGACACGTAAACGTACCTCGGAATTCACAAATCGTGGAAATCACTCCGAGACCCGAAAACAGTGAGTAATAGTCCACGAAATGGTCAGAATTCACCAAAACTGTGAGTATTGATGCCGGACATGCAAACACACCATGGGGATCGTCAATCGTGAAAATCGCCCCGGGAGCCCAAAACCGGCCAGAATCGTGAGTAATAGTCCACAAAACGGACCAGAATTAGCCAAAATTGTGAGTGTTGATGACCGACACATAAGCACACCTTGGGGTTTGACATCCATGGAAATCTCTTTGGGACCCCAAAATGGTGAGTAATAGTCCACGAAACGGGTCAGACTCGACAAAAACCGTGAGTATTGATGACCGACACGTAAACGCACCCCGGGGTTCAACAATAGTCCATGAAATAGGCCAGAATCAACAAAAACTGTGATTGTTGATGACCGACATGTAAGCGCACCTTGGGGATCAACAACCAAGGAATTCGCTTTGGGACCCCAAAACCGTGAGTAATAGAGCACGAAACAGGTTAGAATCGACAAAAACCGCGAGCGTTGATAACCGACACGTAAGCACACATTGGGGTTCAACAACCATGGAAATCGCTTTGGGACCCCAAAACGGTGAGTAAAAGTCCCTGAAACGGTCTAGAATCGGCCAAAACTGCGAGTGTTGATGACCGACACGTAAGCGCACCTTGGGGTTCAACAACTATGCATATCGCTTTGGGCCCCCAAAACGGTAAGTAATAGTCCAAAAACGTGTCAGAATTGGCAAACCTGTGAGTGTTGACGACAGACGCGTAAACGCACCCCGGGGATTGACACTCATGGAAATCGCTCTAGGACCCCAAAATGGCGAGTAATAGTCCACGAAACGGACCAGAATTGGAAAAAATTGTGAGTGTTGATGACCGACACGTAAACGTACCTCGGAATTCACAAATCGTGGAAATCACTCCGAGACCC
>NW_021214797.1:0-763 GCF_002162155.2 Triticum dicoccoides | reverse complement strand
ACTCCGGTCAATCTATCGTAGGCAAGCAATAGTAACCACACAATAAGTACTCATCTAATGCACAGGGAAAAATCGAACAAGAGAACGAACCAGAAAGTTCAACTTAAGAACTCCGGTTGCAAAGAAAGAACGAGCCGAACAAACGACGAAAAACAAACGGTGGAAGAAAACAACTCGGTTCTAGCAAGTTGAATCTAGGTCAAAATTTTACTGTAGCAAAAGCTTGTTCAAGTTGATTAGACGAAACGGCGGTTTCGAGATGAAACTCCAGGCGCTTGAATCACCTGATTCCGATAAACGAGCGAGAAGATAAACTAGAACGAAGATCGGATCTGAGATCGCGATCGCGGAATAAATCCGACGAGAAGAAAAAGAAGAACGGTTATACGAACAGACGTCGTTAACCGGGAAATAATCGGTGATCACGTTCGTTGAGCTGAACGGTCCGAAAGAAGAACGAAAACCAATCTAGGGTTTTCGGAAAAGAGATCGAAACGAAAAACCGATCTAGAACACCGGAACGGTTTAGCGAAAAATCGGAAAGAAAACGAATCGGTAGAGAAGAAAAGAATCAGAACGGTTTATAAGAAAAACCGAACCGAGGGAAAGAAGAGACGCGGCGCGGTACCTCCGGCGAACGGCGGCGACGGCGGCGTTGACGCAGGGCGGCGGCGGCGCGGTGACGCATGGTGGCGGTGGCGGCACTAGGGCGCGGGGTTGGGCGGCGTTGGGCGCGGCGGCGATGCACAAGGGCGGCGGCGCG
>NW_021214796.1:0-3946 GCF_002162155.2 Triticum dicoccoides | reverse complement strand
TTTTTTAATAAAAAGTTTGGCGGATACATCAACATTATACGTGTGCATGTCAAGTTTCGAAGAAAAATGTTTTTTTTGGCTTGTGTCGCTTGAGTCGCTTCCATATCATGTACCCTACGGGCGACCGACACGTATAGCCCTTGCCTTCACTCCTTTCTTCCTCGCTCCCTTCCCTTCCGGACCATGGAACTCTTTACCTCGCAGTTCCTCTACCTGATGGCCTCCGTCTCCGTTAGACCGTCACAGTGTATAAATACTCCACACTCTCGCGGCCACACCCCCTACACTGCACCGCTCTGCTACCAGCCTACCGTAGCCACTCAGCAACTCCGTGCATCTCGCGCTCTGTTAGCTAGCTCGCTCGTGCCAGCGCGCGATGGCCGCGCCGTTTCTGCTCCTTTTTCTGCTCGTCTTTTCTGGGGGCGCTGCAGTGGGCGGCGACGACGAGGCGTGGCTTCCCCGGCTCGAGCTCCGAGGCATCGACGACCCGGGACGTCGGCACGCGTTCGTCGGGCCGGAGGAGCCGGTGTTCATGGACGTTATTGTCGCCACTGACGACGATGAGGCGGGCGAGGCGCCTCGGCTCGAGTTCCGAGGCATCGACGACTCGGGCCGTGGGCACGCGTCCGTCGCGTCGGAGGAGCCGGTGTTCACGGCCCGTGTCTCCACGGACTTCGACGAGGCGGGCGAAGCGCCGCGGCTTGTGTTCCGAGGCATCGACGGCTCGGGCCGTGGGCACGCGTCCGACGCGCCGAAGCAGCAGGTGTTCATGGACGTTATGTCCGCCAACGGATGCGCGAGGTTCGCGGGCCTCCTCGCCGCGACGGCGGACGCGGGCGAGATCTTCCAGCAGCGCCTCCTCGCCGAGCGCGGCCGCGGGCTCACTGTCTTCTGCCCCGACGACCTCGCGTTGGCGACGTTCAAGCCCAAGTTCGACAGCCTGAGCGCCGACGACCAGCTCGCCGTCCTGCTTCACCACGGCGCGTGGGCGCGCTACGGGAGGGAGCAGTTCCAGGCGTTCGACTGGGTGTCCGTGAACTCGCTGTCCGCCGACGCGGCCACCAACAAGAGCCACGCCATCACCGTCCGCGACGACGGGGACACGCTGCGGCTGTGGCCGTCGTGCGGGAGCGGCGCTGGGGTCAGGGTGACCAAGACGGTGTCCGAAGAAGCCCCCCTCGCCGTGTACGTCGTCGACGCCGTGCTGCTGCCGGGCCACCTGCGACAGAAGCTGGATGGCGGCGACGAGCGAGCTGGTGCGTGCATGCCGTCCGGCGGCTATATCGACTGGCTGCACTCCTGCATCCCGGCCTGGGTAACGATACTCGTGACAGTGGGCAGCATGGTTGGCACCGTGGTCGGGTTTATCATCCGCCAGGACTGCTAGTTGCCGCACGATTCACTGAACAACAACAAGAAGAAGGCCGCTATGTTAGCGGTCAATTTATCTGGTTAACTTCAACTGCACTAGTGAATAATCCTCTTACATATGTACGGCACTTTATAATTATGGTTGTGCGTGTTTGCACCGTTTAGCTCAGCACATAGCAGTATGTTGCTGCAGCATGCGCTTGTCGGTCCATGTCACTGTTCTGCGTGTGAGTTCGTGGTCTGCTGTTGCAAAATGTCAGAAGTCAAGAAAAAAGTAGTCAAATCATGCTATGAATAGTACTCCCTTCGATCCATAATACATATCGTGATTTTACTTTAAATTCAGAGGGAGTACTTACTTGAAGGTGTGCTATAAAATTGGCCCATAAACATGATCAATGCTAAATTATTGTTTTGTTTCTCAAGTTAGCGAGCGCCGACTTTGTGGCATAAGTAGGTGGTAGCGCACGGGAGGACGAGGTCACACGCGCGGCTAAGGTGGGTGTCAGAGCGAGGAGGTAGAGAGATCGATATTCGAGATGGTTTTAAGTTGTGCGCTCTTTGGCTTTACCGGCATAGAGGTGCATATTCAAGTCGCGTCCACGATATCTCAATTTTGCCGTTGGTGCATGCCAAACATTTCTCCCTACACCGGTCGGTGTTCATGGGCCTTATAGCTGAGAGCTTGAGTTGTTCGATGATACGTTTGAGAGAGGAGATTCACTTGTTTTCTTCCTAGTAAAATCTTCCTAAACAAATTTGAAATAAATGAAATCTTTTGGTTAACACTTCCCTTTAAATTTCGAGGAATATTCATTACAATTTGAAATGAATGTGTATTGTGTATGAAATTAAGAAATACTCAAAAATGTCTTACACTGTGGGGTGGAGGGATTATTTCGTGACGCAACCGCAAAATCTCTATAAGTGCAATTGAAATGTTTGATTTTGAAAAATGTGACATTAAAATGTGTCTCAAGCATTTCTGGGATGCAACCGATGAATTTATGTAAATGCATTCTGAAAACATATGAAACAGAAAATGTTGGATATATGAAATGCAACCAAAAACATTTACGTAAAATGCATTTCGAAAATGTATGTAACTAAAATGTATTTAAAACATGTCCAGAAGTGCATGAAAGTATGGTGCATGTTTGTGTGATCAATTGAATGTGAGTGAATCATGACTGGAATTTGTATGTTTCATATATTGTATATTTTTAAAATATCACATGCTTTTTAAATTTCATGAACAGTATTTAAATGTCAAAAACATTTTTTTCTAAATGCTTTCAGCATTTTCAAAAACTTATACTAACAATGATTTTACACTGTTATTTTTTTCAAATTCACGGTTTTATTTTGTAGTGTAAATTTAAGTTTCAGAATACATGTATTTAGAATATTTCAGGAAATATGAACGAAAAAAAAGAAAAACAAACAAATAAGAAACAAACAAACAAACGAATTAACCTGCAAGGTGCTACTTGGGCTGGCCCATTAGTAGCGACACTGGCCACTCTGTCATGATCGTTTTTTTCTTCTCTTCTTGTATTAGTTGTTTTTTTTTTCCAAAATAAACTATTTTCCAATTTTACGGAGATGGATATTTAAAAGCCTACTGAAAATAAAATTAATTTTTGGAAATTGTTCAATATGAGTTTTCAAAAAAGTTCAGTGCATATGGAAAAAGTTAATAATATATTAAAAATAACCATTGATTAAAAAAGTACTCATTGTATATGAAATAAACGTTCATCATGTACTTAAGAAAGATCACCATAAATTAAAAAATGTGCAATGAATATTTCGAAAAATGTTTAGTGTGTATTAAAAATGTTGATGGTATATTAAAGAATCGTTCAACGTGCAGTAAAAAAATCTTAAAAAAAGAACAAAATAAAAAAACAGAAAAAAGTAACTACAGTAAAAGAAGCGAAAAAGTAAACACAAGAAAAGCGCCGAGTAGGATCCACCCACGAAATAGATAATTCTTCTATGCAACATAGACTGACCCATTTTGGGTTTTGATGGATTTTTTCTTCTCTGTTTCTTCTCATCTGGTTTTATAGTAGTCATCATTTTTTTTCTAGTTTTATTATGGAACTATGAATGAAAATAATAATAAGAAAAGTGCTTGAAAATAAATCTAGTCATTTATAAAGACATAAAC
Source organism: Triticum dicoccoides (assembly GCF_002162155.2). Lineage (NCBI taxonomy): Eukaryota > Viridiplantae > Streptophyta > Magnoliopsida > Poales > Poaceae > Triticum > Triticum dicoccoides. The sequence goes on along the minus strand of NW_021214796.1, from coordinate 399 downwards.
ATTTTTCAAAATATGTTTTATTTCCTAAATACATGTTTCAAACATAGGAACATTTTTTACAAGTGAAACAAACATTTCTGTAAAGACATAATTATTCCACGCTATCAAATCAAACGCGGATAAGAGCTGCGTTGAATTACACATGCACAACTAAGACCCGTGTATTCACTTTTGAATTTATAGGACGCAGTTGACACACCTTAGGTAATTTGTTAGACATATCCTGCATTTTGTTCATTCCGATATCAGATATGCATTGCATGTCGCGGTTTCTAAAGATATAGGGCATCTCTACTAAACTCCAAGTGTCTCTCATTTTGCATTCCACAACAAAATTCAAAATAATGCACAAACTTAGGAAAAACCTTTCTTATACTATCTATTTAAAGAAACCCATTG
>NW_021214795.1:0-2377 GCF_002162155.2 Triticum dicoccoides | reverse complement strand
GGGTGGTAGGGCTGCGGGCGCGCGAGGACTGCCGCCTCCGCCCAGGCGCTTCGCCGGCGCCGTCAGGGCCTCCGAGGTCCGTCCCCCTCCCAATTCTCCCACTCTGCCTGAGCCACCCATTCGACCTTCAAATCCAGCAGCATTAGGCGCTGGCGCGTTGCCAGCTCCAGCAGAGAGCTGCTGCGCGGTTGATCTGATTCTCACCTAGGCCTGGTCAGTCTCTCCAACTCCAAGTCAGTCTGCAGATTTTATTTTTATTTTGAGAAAAAAAATAAAGAGATGTCAGGCTGCAACTAATGGCGTCGACGACACCTGCAGGTTGTGCCTTGCGCACATGCGAGTGGGGTCTTGTTTTGGAGAATTTGTGCCATGGAATGTTCAGTTAATATTCAGTACCCTCTTGTAGAAATGCCGAAGGCAGGTTCGCATACTGAAATCAAACAACGCTAATTAATCAAGCGGCCGTATGATGTCCAACCCGATCTATCATAGGATATTATCAGCCGGGCCTTTTTCTTTTCATTCGAGTCAAGGGTAAAATTGAGCTTCTGTTTGGCTTGCCGTGTAGGACTTTGTGCACTCGCTGGGCATCCAGAAGAGGAGGCTGCAGAAGCACAAAGGTGCTGTCAACACCATAAGCTTCAACAGTAGCGGGAGCTTGCTCCTGTCTGCCTCGGACGATGATTTCTCTCTGAACTCCAACAATGGCGCTCGCGGTGCCACCTGACATGTTCAGTCTCATCATGCTTGGCTACTTGACAAGGTATTCTGGTGTGTAGACTGCAAATGTGTGCACATGTTTTCTGAAAATTCCACTGAATTTCTCAAACTCTTCTCCTGAAACAAATGGTGTGCAATCTACCTTGTTGACAACCAGAACCGTTGGCACTTCAGAACCTGAGCATTTCTAATCATCCAAAAGGACAAAGAAAGAATGCATCTGATTTAGTTTGGGACTAAATGCTTTGTTGTTTTTGTAGTATTAGTCAGATTTAGTAACTGGTTTTTTTTTGTTATTGACCTGCTGCTGTTGTCAAACTACTGTTGTCATTAACCTGCTATTGCTGCTGTTGTAGGAGAAGAAGGAGCACGCCCAGGAGAAGAAGGAGCAAGCTAAGGAGAAAAACAACGAGCAGGAGAAGAGGGGAGCAAGCCCAACTTAAACTATTGTTGTTTATGTTGTTACACGCTTGTTGATCCGTGAGACTCCACGGCTGCTCCGCATCGTCCACACATGTCAGTTTTATTATCAAAATCTGAACTGTAGTAGTCATAATATTGGGATAATATTGGGCTGTTGGGAGCCTCACCTTTGTGTGCACAATACATGTAGCACACATGTCCACACTGAGTGCTTATGAAATAGCTATGTGTCCTACACAATAAGTGCTTGTTCATGTTTGGTTTTCCCTAAACTTTGTTTGTATGCTTGAGAGCAAATTTAGTTGATTCTTTGATGGAGCACTAAGACTATGCATGGAACATTAGTTTTTAAGATCTAAAACTGCTCGTCGTTCCTGTGATGATGTAGTTTAGTAGATCTCAACTGAACCATGTCTGTATTATGTGCCAGTGTAGCTGTACTGATTCTTTGGTTTTCATCCATGCAACAGAGGACAAGGGCGTCATGGCCAACCAAGGCGCATGGTGCTCGCAAACGACGAGCAGAGGTTGTTTGACATCGGCACGGAGGAGGAGGACGGGCACGGACGGAGGACAGAGCACCTCTCTTCTTCCAGGTTCTTCTCCTTATCTTCACTTAATGTATGTGCCTGTGCTGCAGCTCACCCATGGTCTTGTTTGTCTTGCAGGTTAGTGAGCAGCTTCAGGAGGAGCTCAAGCACGACCACCAAGAGGCACCACCGCAGCAACAGGTAGCACGTCCATCTCCACCTCCCTCTCCCTCTGCTCCCAATCCTTTTTATTAGATTATGTTGAGTACATTCTGAACCCCCTGATGTGACACAAGTATATGCACATGCTATGATTTAAGTGTTGCTTGTGTATTGTAAATAGGTTGAGCACCCACCGCTGTTTGATACTATTTTGTTTAGGATTCTGTTCCTCTATGCATGTAATCTCGAGACCATGATCAAGCACACACACACGGTTGATTTGCATGGAACGATTACTACTAACTAAAGAAGGAAGCAGACTTCTTCACATAAAGGAAGATATGTCTGTTTTTGTAATATAAACAAATAAAAAAAGATTGTTTGCATACAATCAGATCATTCTCACTTATTAGTTGAGTTCTAAGTACGTAGAATCTTTAGTTCTCTGGTTATATTATAGTCAGAATTATACTATGTGACAATCTTTAGTTCTTGGTTATATTATAGTTAGAATTATACTGTGTGACTGAGTTCTGTTGGGA
>NW_021214794.1:0-926 GCF_002162155.2 Triticum dicoccoides | reverse complement strand
CAGCCACCTGTACCACCACCAGCAGGTCGACCTCAGGTATATATTCGTAATGGTAGGCCTGCACCACCACCTCAGGTACGAGATGATGTCCATATTCCTAAACTGAAATTGAATATTCCACCATTTGAGGGTAGATATGTTCCTGATATATATCTTACTTGGGAGTTAGAAACTGAACAACGATTTACATGTTTACAATATCCTGAGGAGAGACGAGTTGCTGCTGCTGTTTGTGCTTTCACTAGTTTTGCATGTGTATGGTGGTCTGAACATTGTAGATTATATCCTATTCCAACTACTTGGGCTGCTTTGAAAACTGCTATGCGTACGCGCTGGGTTCCACCATATTATCAACGTGAATTGCTTCAAAAATTGCAGCATTTAAGACAAGGGAAAAATTCTGTAGAAGAATATTATCAGGAATTACAAACTGGCATGATTAGGTGTGGTATTGTTGAGGATAATGAAGCTATGCTTGCACGTTTTCTGGGTGGATTAAATAGAGAGATTCAGACCATTCTAGACTATAAGGAGTATACTAATATCACTCGTTTATTCCATCTTGCTTGTAAAGCTGAACGTGAAGTGCAGGATCGACAAGCATTGGGGCGAACTAACTTTTCTGCAGGCCGACCTTCATCATGGACACCACGTGCATCTTCTACTTCAACTGCACCAACACCTCCATCCGGTGCCACCTCCAGCCGTGATACAAGAAAACAGGCACAACCACCATTATCTTCCAAGAGCGCACCTGCGGGTCCTGCACAGCGTTCTTCTTCTTCCATGGCATCAACAGGGCACACAAGTGATATTATTTGTCGTCGTTGTAAGGGAGGAGGTCATTATGCGAGGGAATGCAAATCTCCGCGTGTGATGATTGCTACCGCGGATGGTGGATATGAGTCCGCTAGTGACTATGATGA
>NW_021214793.1:0-580 GCF_002162155.2 Triticum dicoccoides | reverse complement strand
CAAAACAGTGAGTAATAGTCCAGGAAACGGGCCGGAATCGGCCAAAACTGTGAGTGTTGATGACCAACACGTAAGCGCACCTTGGGGTTCAACAACTATGGAAATCGCTTTGCGGCCCAAAACCGGTGAGTAATAGTCCACGAAACGGGTCAGAATCGGCCAAAACCGTAAGTGTTGATGACCGAAACGTAAACGCACCCCAGGGTTCGTTAATCGTGGAAATCAATCCGGGACCCAAAAACAGTGAGTAATAGTCCACGAAACGTGCCAGAATCGGCCAAAACTATGAGTGTTGATGACCGACACGTAAGCGCACCTTGGGGTTCAACAACTATGAAACCGGTTTGGGGCCCCAAAACGGTGAGTAGTAGTCCATGAAACGGGTTAGAATCAGCCAAAACCGCGAGTGTTGATGACCGAATTGTAAACGCACCCCAGGGTTCATTAATCGTGGAAACCTCTCCGGGACCCCAAAACAATGAGTAATAGTCCATGAAATGGGCCAGAATCGGCCAAAACTGTGAGTGTTGATGACCGACACGTAAGCGCACCTTGGGGTTCAACAACTATGGAAATCGCT
>NW_021214792.1:0-1279 GCF_002162155.2 Triticum dicoccoides | reverse complement strand
TCTCTCATCCGATAGTGGCGTGCGTGTGCTCAGTTCAACCGAAAAGTGCAGCTGCACTTTGTAGCATTTAGGTTTTTTTTGTGGCGGTGTTTAGAGGAGGGCATACATTGGTGCCTGAAACATTCATACATTTGTCAACTTTCTATTGGCTGTAAAATTTGAATGATGCCCAATCTCTTTCTAATGCAACATAGATACCCCCTAGATAAAAACAAATTTCAAGGAAAAAATATTCCGAAGAATGTTAGTACTCCGTCCGTCCTAAAATTCTTGTCTTAAATTTATCTAAATACGAATGTATCAAGTCACATTTTAGCATTAGATACATCCATATCTAGACGAATTTAAGACAAGAATTTTGAGACGGAGGAAGTAATACTCAACGGCAATGTCAAGAAGAATTGAAACATGTCGATGTCGCAATGCCAAGCTGGACGAATCGATCATGTCTGACACCCATCGCTCGTCACGTAGCATCTCCTCCTCGAGCTTCCTGACGCGCACGCCCCTCCCATGCCTCCCCCCTCCTTCTCGCGCGTCTTCGCCGCGGCGGCCTCCAACGCGGTCTCCAGCGCCCATTGTTCGCCATCACGTAGCACTAGCATCTCCCTCTCGAGCTCCCTGATGCGCGCGTCCGTCGCCACGCTCTGCTCCATCTTCTCCCGCACTTCCGCCGCGGCAAGCTCGCCGGCCCTCGCAGCGGCCTCGACGGCAGCCTCGGCCTCCTCCGCGTGCCGCTGGGCCTGGTGCATCAGTGCCACGGCCACGTTACGCTGCAGCACCGCCGATTCGAGGGCGCGCTGGAGGGACGCCACGCGCTCGATGAGTCCCCCGAGTGCCTCGCCGTCGGAGACCGCCTCCTCCTTGGCATCCGACAGCCGGCGACTGAGCGGCTCCGTGTTGTCCGTCTCGCATCGCACGAACGACAGCAGTCTCCTCCAGTCCTCCAGCACGGACACGCCATTGTTAGCGCAGCCAGGTACAACTGTTCCGAGTTCGAAGGGTTCTTTCGATCCGATCGTGCCAAGGTAGCAGGAAGATAGTAGGAAAAGAGCTAGCGTCCTAGTACGGCACGGCCCACGTACAAAGAGTACGAATATGACGCGAACGATCACGGCCTTCCAACCCGAGTCGGCCGTGCCTTCAATAAAGGGTGCGAACCCCACGTCTCCAGCTCACCACAACACCAACGCAAATCAGCGCTCGACAACATCCAACGAGAGTAGTAATACACCAGAGACGCAGCAAGTCCATCGACCAACGAGAGTTGAAGGCGATG
>NW_021214791.1:0-4444 GCF_002162155.2 Triticum dicoccoides | reverse complement strand
CGGTACTTCATCTCACTCATTGATGGCGGCGGAGATCGGCGGCATGGCGCTGTGGAGGCTCGGCGTCCGATGCGCCGAGATGGACTCGCGTAGGAGGAGGTAGCTGTCTGGCGTCATGGTGACGTCGATGGCTGATGTGGCCTTCACAAGGTAGAAGACTCAATATCATCTGAAGACGGACCTGTGGAAGATGGCGGCGACGATGCAAGAGTGTGTCTGACCGGATTGTGCCCCAGACCCGGTATGTGGCTCGGCTGGGGCTTCCGGCTTTTGATGTTAGGTTTAGGTGAGTAGTTTGGGTAGGGGCCCAGCTAGCATCCCTTCATCATATGGATAAGAATAGTGGCATATGTTGCCAAGATGGTGGATTCAGGTATATTGTTTGTAATACTTTGTAAGGTCCTCGAAAATAATTAATAAAGTGGCCGTATGCATCTCCCAGATGCAGAGGCCGGGGGCCATCCTTCTTTTCTAAAAAAGACAAGAGCGGCTATTTAATTAGTAATTTCGTGGTAGCAAGATCGATCTGCTATTACTGGACATCAAGTAGCTTTTATATATGCTATAGACCATCATGCGTTGATGAAAGGAACATTGCGTGGAAATTGATTTTAGAAATAGTTGTCGAGATACGCAATTAAATACTTGAGAACAATTGCTCTTTCAGACGTCTTGAGCTTTACTCCGAGTGCTCAAGTGAAACAATTACTTCTCACTGAAGGGTTCGTTTCTGTCTTGGACGGGATCTGTGACATATGCTTCCGGTTCCAGTATATGCAATCTAGTATTCCTTTTGTATGCTTTTAATGCTAAAAGTTTCATGTATTCCTATTTTCTGTTTTATTTAGATATTACTTGAATTTCTAAATCAGAAACAGTGATGCTCAATGAGATCTTGTTCATGCTAGCTAAGAGATCAACAAACAATGCCGACAAGCCTCCACTAATCTGTTGCCGAAATTAAGCATCGTGCTGAGTGATTCAGAAATGCAGATATATGTTGACTTGTATTACGTAGGATGTAGTCATAGAGGTGGGAGGTCTGGGGCGAGATGGTTTGAGTTTAGGTGGTGTTGCACGTGATGGAGATATGCAGCTGTGGATCAGAAGTTGAGATCCTCCCCTTTTCTTGGTTTATTTGTTTCATGTCAAATTCATGAGTACTTTATGCCTTGTATATCAGCCAACCAACTAGAGATACATACCGAATCAACTAGGTCTTCTGATTCTAAACACCAACCAATACTTGCAAATAAAATCTGACAGAACCTAAGACAGGAAGGTTTATCTAGGCTTTAGTTGGATCCTGCACAGGATCCTGATTATCATTGCCTTTTTGCGTCCCTTGATATGCGGCGGTGCCGACTGACTGTAGTGTTTGACCCACATGACAAGATATGAGTCTGACCCATAGTAATCTTTTTTTCTTCAGAAACTGGTACAATTATCTAACAGAATAGGAATGGAGATGTGTGTCGGGCCTGGTTTATTTCGGCCTGATGTACTTCTTACTATGAGGTTAAATCAGTCATCTTGGCACACAGTTAAGGATCTAAGGACGAATTATTATTTTTGTTTATAACACCAGGAGTAGACAGTTTCTTAGTGTGCCACACTGCCACTGTATTATCTAGCGTTAATTTTCTAACCTTTGAAAGCAACCTGCTATTCTCTCCTCTGTTGACTGCTTGAGTAACATTATTGTGATTATTCTGCGGAACACATTTACCTCATGTGTGTTTTTATTCGAATAACATGATGATGGTTGTACCCTGCAGTGAAACTCATCCAAAAGTTGGAGATGTGCCTGGTTAATTTGTATAGATCATGAGATGGTGATGAGTCATTCTGCTCCTTGCGGTTGTAATAGCATATCTTCCAAAAGGATTGCAAATTTTGTGAATTCTCCTGTGCCATATGGGCTGGGTATGCTATATTCTGATATGCGCTGGTCTCCTCTTTACTCGATTGGATTAGTTGGTAAGCATTTTATGCCTCTTGAGTCTCACACTTTCTCCATCTCTTTTTTGCAGTGTCATCTGGATATGTTCATAGTCAATGTCCACTGAAAAGTGAGAAGATTTCGGAGAGAACGTGGGGTGGACCTCGAAATACAATGGCTAGCTACATCCATCTTCAATTACAATGGAAACATTGTCAAAAGGTCGAGCTTTTCTCCATATTCTTTTTATTTTAGGACCACTTCTCTCCATACTTTCCATTTTTTGTTTTCCAATTAACGGATTATAGGCCAAATGAATTTATACACAAATCATTTTGGATTAACATATTATTCTTCCCTGCTACCTATAGTGTTGTAATAATCTATGGCTGAAGATACTAACAACAAAAATCACTCACTAGAAGCATCCCCTAATATGCACGGATGTACAATCTTGTAAACCACATCTTTCCGTTTACGCCTGTCAATTTCGTAGCATAATTGTCGTTCCAAGCTTTGTTTTTGTCATTTTTATTGATCCTCCATTTTCAAAGTTCTCTTCTATTGATTTCATCGTGTAATCTTATTTTGTACTCCCTCCGTCCCAAAATAAGTGTATCAACCTTAGTATATCTTTGTATTAGAGTCAGTACAAAGTTGAGACACTTATTTTAAGACGGAGGAAGTACTATTTTTAATGCTCCAGCTCTCAGTTTTGAATTGCTTTTGTATACTATATTCAATTAATGATAACAAGAGTTCATGTGATCGTAGGTTGATGCACATTTCATTTTATATCCTTGCATTTATATTAACGATTTGCAAGGATATAGCCAGTCAATGGTTCTTTTTCTTATTACCACATAGTGTTGCTACTACAGATTCTACTGCCCCTGGTGCAATTTGAACTTTGCGACTTCTGCTAATACATCTAGCAGCTGAAGACAGTACCGTTGACACAGGAAAATATCCTGTGGAGCATAAGCTTAGGTGCACCCCCTTATCTGGCCATCCATCTCTGCATCGCGATTCGTGCAAGAACTTTTCTCTTTTTTGTTTCTTCCAAATAAAACAACATATGAACTTACAAATTTTGCAAGATAGCAAAACATTCTTACTACAATGAGAGAAAAAACTTTCAGATTTTTTCGTCCATCATAAGTATTAAAAATAACATTTTTTAATATAGAAAATCTCATTTTGTATATTAATATCCGTCAGAAAAATCTATAAGTTTTTTCTCTCATTGTAGTAAGGATGTTTTGCTATTCTGCGAAGTTTGAAGTTCATATGTTGTTTTATTTGGAAGCAACAAAAAAGAGAAATTTTTACGCAGTAAGTTAGTTGTCTAGCACGGATCTCAAAGCTATATTGAAGGGTATGGATAGAGGGTGTCCATAAGCCTAAGCTCTAAAAATCCGCGTCCACGTTGACACAGTCACTGTTGAAGAAGGACGCATAACAAAGGAACTAATGCTGCTGCGAACTCAACCCCTACAGTATTCTTGTGACAATAGCTGAATTCCTTTGACAAGACCAAATGCGTCAACAGCCTGCCTTGTGTAATTTGTCACACAGATTAATTACAGTATTTATTTTATTTTAGTGGTACATGAGGCCACGATTGATGTTGTGTACTATACTAGTCGTGTAATTCTTATGTATTTTTTTTACGAAAAAATTTCCAATTTATTCATTTTCAATCATGGCAGTACAACAAATACCAGAAATAATAGAAATTACATCCAGATCCGTAGACCACCTAGCGACGACTACCAGCACTAAAGCGAGCCGAAGGCGCACCGCCGTCATCACCCCTCCATCGCCGGAGTCGGGCACAACTTGTTGTAGTAGACAGTCGGGAAGTCGTCGTGCTAAGGTCCCGTAGGACCAGCGCACCAGTACAGCAACCGTCGCAGATGGAGAATAACGTAGATCAGAAAGATCCAATCCTAAGACACACGAATGTAGACGAACAACGACGAGATCCGAGCAAATCCACCAAACATAGATCCGCCGGAGACACACCTCCACACGCCCACCAATGATGCTAGAGGCACCGCTGGAACGGGGGCTAGGTGGGGAGACCTTTATTCCATCTTCAGGGAGCCGCCACCGTCTCGTCTTCCTGATCAGGACACAAACCCTAACAAAACTGAAAGAAACAACTAAAAACGGAGCCCTCCCGCCGGCCCTTGCCGAGATCCACCGCGCCCCCATGGCCCTAGGGCCACCGGAGAGGAGGCGGACCTGCAGCGGCGGCGGCGGGAGGCAGAAACCCTAGCTTTTTGTGCGGAGAAAACCCTTTGTATTCGCCATTTTTAAAAAAGAGTCCCTCAGCTTAATTCTTATGTATTGTTGGCAGCGAGAATACTCATTGTTACCGCGAATTCGAACCTTGTCAATCAGTGTGTAGCAGCAGCAGACATTATTATTTTACACTGGTTTCTAAATTTCTTACATCAGTTGTTTGCAAACTGCCTCTCACTAGCTTTTTTTTTT
>NW_021214790.1:0-4444 GCF_002162155.2 Triticum dicoccoides | reverse complement strand
CGGTACTTCATCTCACTCATTGATGGCGGCGGAGATCGGCGGCATGGCGCTGTGGAGGCTCGGCGTCCGATGCGCCGAGATGGACTCGCGTAGGAGGAGGTAGCTGTCTGGCGTCATGGTGACGTCGATGGCTGATGTGGCCTTCACAAGGTAGAAGACTCAATATCATCTGAAGACGGACCTGTGGAAGATGGCGGCGACGATGCAAGAGTGTGTCTGACCGGATTGTGCCCCAGACCCGGTATGTGGCTCGGCTGGGGCTTCCGGCTTTTGATGTTAGGTTTAGGTGAGTAGTTTGGGTAGGGGCCCAGCTAGCATCCCTTCATCATATGGATAAGAATAGTGGCATATGTTGCCAAGATGGTGGATTCAGGTATATTGTTTGTAATACTTTGTAAGGTCCTCGAAAATAATTAATAAAGTGGCCGTATGCATCTCCCAGATGCAGAGGCCGGGGGCCATCCTTCTTTTCTAAAAAAGACAAGAGCGGCTATTTAATTAGTAATTTCGTGGTAGCAAGATCGATCTGCTATTACTGGACATCAAGTAGCTTTTATATATGCTATAGACCATCATGCGTTGATGAAAGGAACATTGCGTGGAAATTGATTTTAGAAATAGTTGTCGAGATACGCAATTAAATACTTGAGAACAATTGCTCTTTCAGACGTCTTGAGCTTTACTCCGAGTGCTCAAGTGAAACAATTACTTCTCACTGAAGGGTTCGTTTCTGTCTTGGACGGGATCTGTGACATATGCTTCCGGTTCCAGTATATGCAATCTAGTATTCCTTTTGTATGCTTTTAATGCTAAAAGTTTCATGTATTCCTATTTTCTGTTTTATTTAGATATTACTTGAATTTCTAAATCAGAAACAGTGATGCTCAATGAGATCTTGTTCATGCTAGCTAAGAGATCAACAAACAATGCCGACAAGCCTCCACTAATCTGTTGCCGAAATTAAGCATCGTGCTGAGTGATTCAGAAATGCAGATATATGTTGACTTGTATTACGTAGGATGTAGTCATAGAGGTGGGAGGTCTGGGGCGAGATGGTTTGAGTTTAGGTGGTGTTGCACGTGATGGAGATATGCAGCTGTGGATCAGAAGTTGAGATCCTCCCCTTTTCTTGGTTTATTTGTTTCATGTCAAATTCATGAGTACTTTATGCCTTGTATATCAGCCAACCAACTAGAGATACATACCGAATCAACTAGGTCTTCTGATTCTAAACACCAACCAATACTTGCAAATAAAATCTGACAGAACCTAAGACAGGAAGGTTTATCTAGGCTTTAGTTGGATCCTGCACAGGATCCTGATTATCATTGCCTTTTTGCGTCCCTTGATATGCGGCGGTGCCGACTGACTGTAGTGTTTGACCCACATGACAAGATATGAGTCTGACCCATAGTAATCTTTTTTTCTTCAGAAACTGGTACAATTATCTAACAGAATAGGAATGGAGATGTGTGTCGGGCCTGGTTTATTTCGGCCTGATGTACTTCTTACTATGAGGTTAAATCAGTCATCTTGGCACACAGTTAAGGATCTAAGGACGAATTATTATTTTTGTTTATAACACCAGGAGTAGACAGTTTCTTAGTGTGCCACACTGCCACTGTATTATCTAGCGTTAATTTTCTAACCTTTGAAAGCAACCTGCTATTCTCTCCTCTGTTGACTGCTTGAGTAACATTATTGTGATTATTCTGCGGAACACATTTACCTCATGTGTGTTTTTATTCGAATAACATGATGATGGTTGTACCCTGCAGTGAAACTCATCCAAAAGTTGGAGATGTGCCTGGTTAATTTGTATAGATCATGAGATGGTGATGAGTCATTCTGCTCCTTGCGGTTGTAATAGCATATCTTCCAAAAGGATTGCAAATTTTGTGAATTCTCCTGTGCCATATGGGCTGGGTATGCTATATTCTGATATGCGCTGGTCTCCTCTTTACTCGATTGGATTAGTTGGTAAGCATTTTATGCCTCTTGAGTCTCACACTTTCTCCATCTCTTTTTTGCAGTGTCATCTGGATATGTTCATAGTCAATGTCCACTGAAAAGTGAGAAGATTTCGGAGAGAACGTGGGGTGGACCTCGAAATACAATGGCTAGCTACATCCATCTTCAATTACAATGGAAACATTGTCAAAAGGTCGAGCTTTTCTCCATATTCTTTTTATTTTAGGACCACTTCTCTCCATACTTTCCATTTTTTGTTTTCCAATTAACGGATTATAGGCCAAATGAATTTATACACAAATCATTTTGGATTAACATATTATTCTTCCCTGCTACCTATAGTGTTGTAATAATCTATGGCTGAAGATACTAACAACAAAAATCACTCACTAGAAGCATCCCCTAATATGCACGGATGTACAATCTTGTAAACCACATCTTTCCGTTTACGCCTGTCAATTTCGTAGCATAATTGTCGTTCCAAGCTTTGTTTTTGTCATTTTTATTGATCCTCCATTTTCAAAGTTCTCTTCTATTGATTTCATCGTGTAATCTTATTTTGTACTCCCTCCGTCCCAAAATAAGTGTATCAACCTTAGTATATCTTTGTATTAGAGTCAGTACAAAGTTGAGACACTTATTTTAAGACGGAGGAAGTACTATTTTTAATGCTCCAGCTCTCAGTTTTGAATTGCTTTTGTATACTATATTCAATTAATGATAACAAGAGTTCATGTGATCGTAGGTTGATGCACATTTCATTTTATATCCTTGCATTTATATTAACGATTTGCAAGGATATAGCCAGTCAATGGTTCTTTTTCTTATTACCACATAGTGTTGCTACTACAGATTCTACTGCCCCTGGTGCAATTTGAACTTTGCGACTTCTGCTAATACATCTAGCAGCTGAAGACAGTACCGTTGACACAGGAAAATATCCTGTGGAGCATAAGCTTAGGTGCACCCCCTTATCTGGCCATCCATCTCTGCATCGCGATTCGTGCAAGAACTTTTCTCTTTTTTGTTTCTTCCAAATAAAACAACATATGAACTTACAAATTTTGCAAGATAGCAAAACATTCTTACTACAATGAGAGAAAAAACTTTCAGATTTTTTCGTCCATCATAAGTATTAAAAATAACATTTTTTAATATAGAAAATCTCATTTTGTATATTAATATCCGTCAAAAAAATCTATAAGTTTTTTCTCTCATTGTAGTAAGGATGTTTTGCTATTCTGCGAAGTTTGAAGTTCATATGTTGTTTTATTTGGAAGCAACAAAAAAGAGAAATTTTTACGCAGTAAGTTAGTTGTCTAGCACGGATCTCAAAGCTATATTGAAGGGTATGGATAGAGGGTGTCCATGAGCCTAAGCTCTAAAAATCCGCGTCCACGTTGACACAGTCACTGTTGAAGAAGGACGCATAACAAAGGAACTAATGCTGCTGCGAACTCAACCCCTACAGTATTCTTGTGACAATAGCTGAATTCCTTTGACAAGACCAAATGCGTCAACAGCCTGCCTTGTGTAATTTGTCACACAGATTAATTACAGTATTTATTTTATTTTAGTGGTACATGAGGCCACGATTGATGTTGTGTACTATACTAGTCGTGTAATTCTTATGTATTTTTTTTACGAAAAAATTTCCAATTTATTCATTTTCAATCATGGCAGTACAACAAATACCAGAAATAATAGAAATTACATCCAGATCCGTAGACCACCTAGCGACGACTACCAGCACTAAAGCGAGCCGAAGGCGCACCGCCGTCATCACCCCTCCATCGCCGGAGTCGGGCACAACTTGTTGTAGTAGACAGTCGGGAAGTCGTCGTGCTAAGGTCCCGTAGGACCAGCGCACCAGTACAGCAACCGTCGCAGATGGAGAATAACGTAGATCAGAAAGATCCAATCCTAAGACACACGAATGTAGACGAACAACGACGAGATCCGAGCAAATCCACCAAACATAGATCCGCCGGAGACACACCTCCACACGCCCACCAATGATGCTAGAGGCACCGCTGGAACGGGGGCTAGGTGGGGAGACCTTTATTCCATCTTCAGGGAGCCGCCACCGTCTCGTCTTCCTGATCAGGACACAAACCCTAACAAAACTGAAAGAAACAACTAAAAACGGAGCCCTCCCGCCGGCCCTTGCCGAGATCCACCGCGCCCCCATGGCCCTAGGGCCACCGGAGAGGAGGCGGACCTGCAGCGGCGGCGGCGGGAGGCAGAAACCCTAGCTTTTTGTGCGGAGAAAACCCTTTGTATTCGCCATTTTTAAAAAAGAGTCCCTCAGCTTAATTCTTATGTATTGTTGGCAGCGAGAATACTCATTGTTACCGCGAATTCGAACCTTGTCAATCAGTGTGTAGCAGCAGCAGACATTATTATTTTACACTGGTTTCTAAATTTCTTACATCAGTTGTTTGCAAACTGCCTCTCACTAGCTTTTTTTTTT
>NW_021214789.1:0-940 GCF_002162155.2 Triticum dicoccoides | reverse complement strand
TCTCATTTCACTCCTAGTTCCTTTTATGTATCTAAATTTTGTTCTTTTCCTCGCGAATCATCATTAATCACATTGCAGTCATGATATCCGATTAATGTAATATTATGCCTCCACGCTTCAAGTCGTACTCATTTTAGTCAAATGTGTCAGGTTCTTGCCCATCCAACACAATGTTATTATACCATAATAAATATATGTCTTTTCATACTTGACATGTTATTCCTACTTCCAATGTTTAGTTTTCTTATCAGGTGATTAAGGAGTCTTCTTATTTGAAAATTAGGCTACTTAATTCATATGGCGTTTTTGGTATGTGTGTGGAAGCACCATTAGGTGGTTAAAGAATTTTTATTAATAATATTTATTATTTATGGACTTGATATGGAATGAACTAATGTGTGAAAACCAAAACGCTGGGCCAAATATATGTACATAATAGCGTTGTATTCTTTATTCAATTTTTCTTTTGATATATTTTTGTTGAACATAGTACAAAAGCGGACGCTCATATATATACACATACACTCATTCCTAAGAACACACACGCACAATCTACCTCGAGGAGCACCTACTGAGCCGACATATCATCTTGCGATTGTTGAAATCACCAAAGGAGCCTCGTAGTTGATGGAAACGTCTCCTCCCACTGAACGCGCCTTGCTGAAAATCCTGAAATAAATCCAAAAATAAATGCGAGTAACGGGAGTAGAACTCTGATGAGCTGCGGTTTGTACCTAGAAGAATATATATTAATTGTATGTTTAATAGCTTTCTATTTCAAATATTTTTAGATGAAAAAATATAAAACAACACACATTGAAAATGTGGTCCTGCAGTGCGTCATGCTGGCAGCCGTTGATTCTGCTGCAGGACAATAGTTGAATTTTGTGTAGAAACCCAAGTCCTAATTTATTTTCTAGCACTATTTGTCGACTTTTAC
>NW_021214788.1:0-822 GCF_002162155.2 Triticum dicoccoides | reverse complement strand
CTCTACTGACATGAGATCAACTCGATGGGTATAGTCTACATCTATTCTCTTTGTAATTTGATCATCTCGTGTGGTCACCAATATTACTCCGGATCTTGTTTCATGTAATGCAGGTCTTAATAAATCCGTCCATACATTGGAATGCCACACATCATCTAGAACCAGAAAGAAACTCTTCCCTTCAATCGTTTCTGCAAGCTTCCTCTGTAGCTCTGTTGTGGTTTCCCCTTGCTCATGATGCACACCAATATTTCGAAGAACCTTTTTGTAAGGGCATATTTATCCCTAAGGTGTTTTGGTGATTGATGACAATGCTTTTGCGGATTAACCGTGTGCCTTGAGTTTTTCAGACGTTTCGTCACTAGGCACAAGACGGTTTGGTGCCCCTTGAAGACTATTGAAGATGGCGTTTTTCTACGTTTCTTTTTGTGGATTTGAGTCGTAGGAAAGCCGTACTATTAAGAGGGGGTCCGCTTTGGAAAGGTTCGGGTGGAATCATCACGTACATGTTTACTCCCTCTGCACCGCCTTTCCCTTTGCGCTTTGGAGCATCCTCCGTTTTCTTCATATATATGCAAAAGAGAAGGATTCCTAGTGTTGCTATTCTGGGGCATGCGGTAGTACTGCTCCTGAGAGCGGTAGTACCGCAGGCCCCTGCGGTAGTACCGAACGAGGTTGCGGTAGTACCGTAGGTGCCCACGGTAGTACCGCTCCTGAGGAGTTGTAGTACCGTGGCCTCAAACCAGACTCAGCCGCTCGTGCGGCTGTAGGGGCGGATGTAATTTTTTACATCCGCTCCCTAAGCAGTAGTACCGCCCCATG
>NW_021214787.1:0-781 GCF_002162155.2 Triticum dicoccoides | reverse complement strand
TTCTTCTTCTTCGTCTTCTTCTTCTTCTTCGTCTTCTTCTTCTTCTTCTTCTTCTTCTTCTTCTTCTTCTTCTTCTTCTTCTTCTTCTTCTTCTTCTTCTTCTTCTTCTTTGTGACGCCCGGATAATCAAGCTACAGTAAACCTTTGCTAATGATGCCACGTCACCACGATTACTGTTGCTAAACTCACATTGGTTCGAAACCGATTCAAATTCAAATTCAAAATAAAGTCAAACAGTTAAAGTTTTCAAAAGTCAAAACTAAAATGTTCTAAATGTAACAAATACTTCATAAGTAATGTTGGTGGAGGAACCACATTTTTATAAAATGTCTAAATGCATTCAAATAATTAAAACTGTAGGTAAAACAAATAAATAAATGTGTTGGTATTTTATAAAATACTAAACTATATTATTTGTGGGTTAAACCTTTTTGTGGCAGAGGTATAATTAGTGTTACTATTTAAGATACAACTTTTATGTTTTATAAAACTAGAATAAAATAAAACAGTAAAAGAGAAGGAACAAAAAAAAGAAAGACTAGAAATTATAGCCCCCCCTCGCTGGGCCTCGGCCCAGATGGCCTCGGGGCCAATCAGGCCGGCCCAGCCGGCCCCTCCTCTCTCTCCTTATCCCCACCCCGTAACCCTAACCCCCCCACTTGCCCCACTCCCTCCCCCGATCCCCCTGGATCGGGATCGATCCCCTCTCTACCCTCGTCTCCCCCAGCGCGCACCCGCACCGCCGCTCGACGCCGTCGCCGGAGATCACCACGCCGGAGCC
>NW_021214786.1:0-737 GCF_002162155.2 Triticum dicoccoides | reverse complement strand
TTCAAAAAAATGAAATCCCTTTGTAACAGACGAGTTTCCATATGAAACCCTGATACTTCGAAAGAGATTGTCCGTTTTGTACAGGAAGTGCATCCAGTTTTTGCCGTAACCCTCTCTACTTTCTCTCACATGCTATGTGGGTGAAATTATGATACCATTCCAACTTGGAACCTTTTCAGAGTTCATTTCAAATGCTTTTTAATTTCATGGTCTTATAGCTCAAAATAATCAGTAAATGCATGAAAAATAACAAACGTAGTCAGAAAGGGTTGTAAATTGATGATGTGGCTTTGAATGGTGCATTTTGAACACAGAAAAACAAGGGAGTTCAAATAAGTTCAAAGAAATGAAATCCCTTTGTAGCAGGCGAGTTTCCGTATGAAACCCTGATACTTCCAAAGAGATTGTCCGTTTTGTACACGAAGTGCATCCAGTTTTTGCCATAACACTCTCTACTTTCTCGCACATGCTATGTGGGTGAAATGATGATACCATGCCAACTTGGAACCTTTTCAGAGTTCATTTCAAATGCTTTTCAATTTCATGGTCTTATAGCTCAAAATAATCAGTAAATGCATGAAAAATAACAAATGTAGTCAGAAAGGGTTGTAAATTGATGATGTGGCTTTGAATGGTGCATTTTGAACACAGAAAAACAAGGGAGTTCAAATAAGTTCAAAGAAATGAAATCCCTTTGTAACAGGCGAGTTTCCGTATGAAACCCTGATACTTCGAAA
>NW_021214785.1:0-1089 GCF_002162155.2 Triticum dicoccoides | reverse complement strand
CAACACCAAAGGTATATTTGATATACATGTGATTGATGTGTACCTTACCAGTAATCGTAGTAACTCCTGGGTATTTGATACCGGTGCCGTTGCTCATATTTGTAACTCACAGCAGGAGCTGCGGAATAAACGGAGACTGGCAAAGGACGAGGTGACGATGCGCGTCGGGAATGGTTCCAGAGTCGATGTGATCGCCGTCGGCACGCTGCCTCTACATTTACCTACGGGATTAGTTTTGAACCTTAATAATTGTTATTTAGTGCCAAGTTTGAGCATGAACATTGTATCAGGATCTCGTTTAATACGAGATGGCTACTCATTTAAGTCTGAGAATAATGGTTGTTCGATTTATATGAGAGATATGTTTTATGGTCATGCTCCGATGGTCAATGGTTTATTCTTAATGAATCTCGAGCGTAATATTACACATGTTCATAGTGTAGATGCGAAAAGATTTAAAGTTGATAACGATAGTCCCACATACTTGTGGCACTGCCGCCTTGGTCACATTGGTGTCAAGCGCATGAAGAAGCTCCATGCCGATGGACTTTTAGAGTCTCTTGATTATGAATCGTTTGACACGTGCGAACCATGCCTCTTGGGCAAAATGACCAAGACTCTGTTCTCCGGAACAATGGAGCGAGCAACCAACTTGTTGGAAATCATACATACCGATGTGTGCGGTCCAATGAGCGTTGAGGCTCGTGGAGGATATCGTTATGTTCTCACTCTCACAGATGACTTGAGTAGATATGGGTATGTCTACTTAATGAAACACAAGTCTGAGACCTTTGAAAAGTTCAAGGAATTTCAGAATGAGGTGGAGAATCAACGTGACCGAAAGATAAAATTCTTACGATCAGATCGTGGAGGAGAATACTTAAGTCACGAATTTGGTACACACTTAAAGAAATGTGGAATCGTTTCACAGCTCACGCCGCCTGGAACACCTCAGCGAAACGGTGTGTCCGAACGTCGTAATCGCACTCTATTGGATATGGTGCGGTCTATGATGTCCCTTACCGATTTACCGCTATCATTTTGGGGATACGCTCTAGAGACAGCTACATTCACTTTAAATAGGGCACC
>NW_021214784.1:0-3200 GCF_002162155.2 Triticum dicoccoides | reverse complement strand
GATGAAAACAAGGTGAATACTAGGTACTCGTAGCTAGCAGTAGCAATATAATTAACTTTTCAGTTAATTATATCTGGAATTTGAATCATAAGCTAACTTCTCAGTTAATACTAGGTACTTTCTAGTAGTCTTGAAATAGGCTTTCGCCCCGCTATATAAATATAGTAACCACACGATACAACTGAAAGTCCGTTGTTAGGGCAGACAGCACAAGCATGCCCAAAAGAAATAACAAAGAATGAAAAATAAACTAATGTCAACAAAGTCGATCGACGTAAACGATAATGACCCGCCACCGTGGTGCCCGCCGGAGAATTTCCACTACGCTCCTAGCACTTCGGACTGCCGGATACCAAGCAACTGTTGGGGAACGTAGTAATTTCAAAAAATTTCCTACTCACACGCAAGATCATGGTGATGCATAGCAACGAGAGGGGAGAGTGTTGTCTACGTACCCTCGTAGACCGAAGCGGAAGCGTTGACGCAACGTAGAGGAAGTAGTCGTACGTCTTCCCGGTCCAACCGATCCAAGCACCGTTACTCCGGCACCTCCGAGTTCTTAGCACACGTTCAGCTCGATGACGCTCCCCGGGCTCCGATCCAGCAAAGCTTCAGGGATGAGTTCCGTCAGCACGACGGCGTGGTGACGATCTTGATGTTCAACCGTCGTAGGGCTTCGCCTAAGCACCGCTACAATATGACCGAGGTGGAATATGGTGGAGGGGGCACCGCACACGGCTAAGGAACGATCACGAAGATCAACTTGTGTGTCCTGGGGTGCCCCCCTGCCCCCGTATATAAAGGAGCAAGGGGGAGGGGGCGGCCGTCCTAGTAGGGGCGCGCCAAGGGGAGTCCTACTCCCACCGGGAGTAGGACTCCCTCCTTCCTTGTTGGAGTAGGAGAAGGGGAAAGAGGGGGAGAGGAAGAAGGAAAAGGGGGCTGCGCCCCTTGTCCAATTCGGACCAGAGGGGGAGGGGGGGCGCAGGCCACCTTCCTTTTGGCCTCTCTCCTCTATTCCTGTATGGCCCAATAAGGCCCATATACTCCCCGGCGAATTCCCGTAACTCTTCGGTACTCCGAAAAATACCTGAATCACTCGGAACCTTTCCGAAGTCCGAATATAGTCGTCCAATATATCGATCTTTACATCTTAACCATTTCGAGACTCCTCGTCATGTCCCCGATCTCATCCGGGACTCCGAACTCCTTCGGTACATCAAAACTCATAAACTCATAATATAACTGTCATCGAAACCTTAAGCGTGCGGACCCTACGGTTCAAGAACAATGTAGACATGACCGAGACACGTCTCCGGTCAATAACCAATAGCGGGACCTGGATGCCCATATTGGCTCCTACATATTCTACGAAGATCTTTATCGGTCAGACCGCATAACAACATACGTTGTTCCCTTTGTCATCGGTATGTTACTTGCCCGAGATTTGATCATCGGTATCTCAATACCTAGTTCAATCTCGTTACCGGCAAGTCTCTTTACTCGTTCCGTAATACATCATCCCGCAACTAACTCATTAGTTGCAATGCTTGCAAGGCTTAAGTGATGTGTATTACCGAGAGGGCCCAGAGATACCTCTCCGACAATCGGAGTGACAAATCCTAATCTCGAAATACGCCAACCCAACTTGTACCTTTGGAGACACCTGTAGAGCTCCTTTATAATCACCCAGTTACGTTGTGACGTTTGGTAGCACACAAAGTGTTCCTCCGGCAAACGGGAGTTGCATAATCTCATAGTCATAGGAACATGTATAAGTCATGAAGAAAGCAATAGCAACATAATAAACGATCGGGTGCTAAGCTAATGAAATGGGTCATGTCAATCAGATCATTCAACTAATGATGTGACCCCATTAATCAAATAACAACTCTTTGTCCATGGTTAGGAAACATAACCATCTTTGATTAACGAGCTAGTCAAGTAAAGGCATACTAGTGACACTCTGTTTGTCTATGTATTCACACATGTATTATGTTTCCGGTTAATACAATTCTAGCATGAATAATAAACATTTATCATGAAATAAGGAAATAAATAATAACTTTATTATTGCCTCTAGGGCATATTTCCTTCAGTCTCCCACTTGCACTAGAGTCAATAATCTAGATCACATCACCATTTGATTAACATCGATAGTTCACATCATCATGTGATTAACACCCATAGTTCACATCGCCATGTGACCAACACCAAAAGGGTTTACTAGATTCAGTAATCTAGTTCACATCGCTATGTGATTAACACCCAAAGAGTACTAAGGTGTGATCATGTTTTGCTTGTGAGAGAATCTTAGTCAACGGGTCTGCCACATTCAGATCCGTATGTATTTTGCAAATATTTATGTCAACAATGCTCTGCACGGAGCTACTCTAGCTAATTGCTCCAACTTTCAATATGTATCCAGATTGAGATTTAGGGTCATCTGGATCAGTGTCAAAACTTGCATCGACGTAACCCTTTACGACGAACCTTTTGGTCACCTCCATAATCGAGAAACATATCTTTATTCCACTAAGGATAATTTTGACCATTGTCCAGTGATCTGCTCCTAGATAACTATTGTACTCCCTTGCCAAAATCAGTGTAGGGTATACAATAGATCTGGTACACAGCATGGCATACTTTATAGAACCTATGGCTGAGGCATAGGGAATGACTTTCATTCTATTTCTATCTTCTGTCGTGGTCAGGCTTTGAGTCTTACTCAATTTCACACCTTGTAACACAGGCAAGAACTCTTTCTTTGACTGTTCCATTTTGAACTACTTCAAAATCTTGTCAAGGTATGTACTCATTGAAAAAACTTATCAAGCATTTTGATCTATCTCTATAGATCTTGATGCTCAATATGTAAGCAGCTTCACCGAGGTCCTTCTTCGAAAAACTCCTTTCAAATACTCCTTTATGCTTTGTAGAATAATTCTACATTATTTTCGATCAACAATATGTCATTCACATATACTTATCAGAAATGCTGTAGTGCTCCCACTCACTTTCTTGTAAATACAGGCTTCACCGCAAGTCTGTATAAAACTATATGCTTTGATCAACTCATCAAAGCGTATATTCCAACTCCGAGATGCTTGCACCAGTCCATAGATGGATCGCTGGAGCTTGCACATTTTGTTAACACCTTTAGGATTGACAAAAACTGTCTGGTTGCATCATATACAACTCTT
>NW_021214783.1:0-1928 GCF_002162155.2 Triticum dicoccoides | reverse complement strand
TATCAATTCATTCGTTGTTTCCAAATTCCACCGGTGGTTCATGAAGATTTTCTAAAGTTTGCGCCATATCTATCTTGATCCTTTCTATGAGAATAAGTAGTATGCCAAATCTGTTGCTTGTCATCAATTTAAATTGGTGAAGGATAGGCATGACATAATTCTTATTCTTGTTTCATCCAAGTGATTAATTCCTTCTTCCAGAGATTGTTCATGATGAAGTAATTCTCGGTTCTAATATTCATCTTTTCTTTCCGGAGTTCCAAGTTTTTCTTGGTTATATCGTCGCAAAGCTCCATCTAAATCATCACAAGGCTCACCTTGTTCTTTCAACTTCTCTTTCTTTCTATCATTCTTTTATTACCGGAGTTCTCCATGGAAGATCTACATGATGGTTCATCAAGGATTTTATTCCTTCTTGAAGTTTTCATCGAGATTCTTTTTAAGGAGCTAAAGCATTCTTCATCTTGCATTCCGAAGTGCAATTCTTTCGACCTTATCTTTTGAGGTGGTGTTAGGTCATTCTTGATAATTCCCCTTCGTTGCTTCGTGAGTCACAAGTTATCAAGAATGAGATATTTTAAATCCATCAATCTCTTCTTTGGGGTTATCTTGAGTTATATTTCACCTAAAGCCTTCCCTAAGGATTGTTGCCATTTATGGTGCTTGTAAATGATCCAAGTACTTCATTTATCCTCCCGGTGAAATAAGTTTCTCGTCTCCTCGTTCATATCAATCCAATTCTTCTTCCCGTGAGTGGCAGGTTGTCATCTCATAATTTGAGATGTATTTCATAAGACCATATCAAGATTATTCTTTTCGTTGTTGGTTTTCAACAACTCCATTCTAGCATTTGTTGTATCCGTGATCTCTCAACATCTTGTTTCCCTTCGTTCCGGAGTCATTGTGATGTTGCTCTTTTCAACCCATCATCTCGTTTGTCAAAGATCATGTTCTTTTCGTGCTTATCCATTTAACCAGAGTGTCGTGTCCTCTGCTCAAGTTTTTTTCATCTTATCTAGTCTTGTATCACTTTTCAACCGGAGTGCTGTTCGAATTTGGTCTTCCTTGATCCCCTTCCTTAACCGGCGCGTTTTCAATATATATCTTCCCTTCAACCTCAAGGTTCCTTGGTTTCACTCATTGGTCAAAGAAGCAACTTAGTTTTACCTCTTCTCTTTCTTTTCCGTTGCCCCTCCGGTGCCATTCTAGATCTCGGGACGAGATCCTCTCATAGTGGTGGAGTGTTGTAACGCCCCGAGACTGATGTGCCAGGTGTCGTTCAGTTATTCGTTGTTGTTGTCTTGTCATTGGCTTGCGTGTTGCATTTCATCATGTCATCATGTGCATTGCATCATCATGTTTTAAAACTTGCATCCGTCCCGGTCTCCTCGTTCCTTCCGTTGTCCGTTCTGAGCCCAACCACACTTGCACGCGCCCGCGGCATGTCCGAAATAGTATTTTATAAGTGGCCGGAAAATGTTCTCGGAATGGGATGAGAGTTGACGTGCGGTCTTATTATAGTGTAGACAGACCGCCTGCCAAGTTTCATCGCATTCGGAGTCCATTTGTTAGCCCAACCGTTAAACCTACAACCGCAATATAGTCGGTTTAATCGTCGGACGTTTTCGGTCTCCGGAGACAGTTGTCGGGCTGCACTTCCCTTCTCTCCCCTCAGCCCAAGTCTCTCTCTCACAGCCCACCTAGGCCACTCTACCTCTCCTCGCTTCCGGAACCGCCCGATCATGATCGGAGGGTCCGAAAACCCCCCTAGACCAAACCCTAGCCAAAAACTGCTATATAAAACCCCTCCTCCTTCCATTTTTGGGCAGCCTAGCCCCTCCCCTACCTCCCAGCCGCCTCCCTCCTCGAAATCAGCGCCTCCTCCCTCATTTTCCGCGCAGCCAGCCACCTCCCTCCCTCGGATCTGG
>NW_021214782.1:0-1945 GCF_002162155.2 Triticum dicoccoides | reverse complement strand
CGAGCCCCTTCACTGCTCCTATGGACTCGGGGTTACTATTGAGATGGCTGTGCAGGACGCCGCCTACTCTATGATGACCATCATGCGAGTCAGATCTGGCCTATTTCGGGACTCTGATTTCCGGTATATGCCAGGATCACTTCCGGGAGCACAAGGGTATCTCCAGGCTATCTATGCTGACCCTACTCAGGAGGATTCACGGACTCGCACCACTGCTGAGATGCTCGAGGATAAGGACCGTGAAAATCGGGCCTTGAGGCTAGAGCTTTTTAATACCCGTGCTGACCATTGGGCCACATTGACTCGGTTTGCACCGGCGGTGCAAGCTGGATATTCGGATATGCGCGATCTCTATCCTGTGAGATCTGCTCTGCCAGACGTGATGGGTTGGCGTGATGTAGGAGGCATCACCCCACCTCGCGGTCCCCGCAGGCCACCGTCTGTTGGTCCAAGACCTCATCCTAGTCCCTATGGTCCTCAAGCTCCGCGGGATCGTCTGTTCCCGGATGATCATGTTGAGCTTCCAGGCTATGGAGGTGACTTCTACGAGGACTACTACGGATCGGTCTGAGTTAGTAGTAGTATCACTAGTTCGTGTTAGCGGTGTCGTCTATCGTCCCGCGTGACTCGTGGGATATGACCTAGTTTGTATCGTCTTCCGGAGGTGTAGAAAAATAATGTATAGGAGCTTGGGATGCCTCCGATGTGATGTAATCTTCCTTTCACCGTAATAGTACCTTGTTTGGTCTTGTACTAAACCTTGTATGGTGTGTATGACGATGGAATAAAGAAGCAGTTTCTGTATCTACCATGTCATACGGATGATCATCTTGCATTCCGAGTTATTCCTTACATTCTGTATCCTATGTCAGAATTTTATCATCCTGACTAAATCATTGTCTTGGTTACCTAGGATGGTCAACACGCGCACTAACCCTGCTCCTCAAGAGCAGGCCGAAGGCAGTGAAGTCAGGAATGCAAATCTGCCTCATCCTCCTTCCCTAGCCGAGGTTATGATGGAAGCTGAGAGAAATAAACGGGAGACCAACCGTTTGTTGGAGCGAATTGAACGGAACACAGCACATCATCAGAGGACTAACGTGGTGTCACTCAGTGATTTCATCAAGTTACATCCACCCACGTTCCACCACTCCGTCGAGCCTCTCGACGCTGATGACTGGCTTCGCAGTATCTCTCACAAGCTGCGTTCCGCGCTGGTAGCTGAGGCTGACAAGGTCACCTTTGCTGCATATCATCTTGAAGGCCCCGCCAGTCTATGGTGGGAGAATTATGGAGCTATGCGCCCAGCAGGTCATGTCACAACCTGGGCTGAATTTAGCGAGGCTTTCCATGAACATCACATTCCGGAGGGTCTCATGGATCGTAAACGTGAGGAATTCTGTAGTTTCACTCAGGGACGACTCTCTGTGGATGCTTACAGCAGGGAGTTCGGTAACCTCACACGATATGCCACTGAGGAAGTTTCTACTGATGCTAATAAGCAAGCAAGGTTCCGTAAGGGACTTAGTCCTGAGCTTCGCCGCGACCTCCGTCTGCATGAGTGCACATCTTTTCAGAAACTTGTTAACAAGGCCATCAGTGCTGAAACTGGTCAGACTGATTATAATGCAACACGCAAGCATGGCCGTGACATGGGTTCCTCATCCGGTGCTGGTCCTCAGAAGCGCCGCGTGTGGGTGCCGAACACCGCCCTGCCACCCAGGTTCACACCGAGGCCATCTTTCCAGGCGCCTCGCCCTGTTCAACAGTCTACACCAGCCAAGCCCTATGGGGGTCCAACCAACAATGCTCCCCCACGTACCAGTTCCGTGACCTGTTTCAAGTGTGGGGAATCTGGTCACTATATGCGTGAGTGTCCCCAGACCAACCCCAACCAGTCTGCTAAAGCTGTTGGCCGTGGCAAGCCGGCAGGGAAAGTGTTCCA
>NW_021214781.1:0-2718 GCF_002162155.2 Triticum dicoccoides | reverse complement strand
AACAGATCATGGATTCCTCCACTATTCAACATAGCCAGAGTCATCTTCCAACCTCAGGAAGCACGTGGAAAAAGTAACTAACAAGTTTTGAAATTCTTAATGTGCAAAACTGAGCAATGGTCGTTTTGTTTGAATAACTCAGTGTGCAAAACTGAGCTATGGTGCTGACAAATCGCTCAGCTCTGGAACAGGTACTCTGATTGCAGATAATTATTATATTTTGTTTCAGAATCACGGGAGGTTGAATAAGGAGAATCCAGGAACAATTTACTCAGATGGCACAAAATGAGATCTCTGGAAGAGTCGACAGGAATCACTTGTTCGTCTTCTCGGAAAAATGTATGCTGAATAAAACTATCTTTCAGGCTGTGAGGAAGAACCACCGGCAGGTCCTCATCAAATTGGAAGTGTTTTTAGGGTATCATCAAACTGGAAGTTGGCTACAAAATTTCTTTTTTGGTCACAGTGCAATAACTGGCCATAACATCTGACAAGAACATCACCCTCCTCGGAAACAACCTTCGCGGACCAATCCTCCTGATCATTGAAACGCCTGGTACCCATCACTGGCAGCTTGAACCAGTACAGAAGCGCCCAAACATCGTGATGATAGTCTTGAAGTGTGAAAATGCTCGTCCCTCCATTGCCTCCGGCTCTGACCCAAGCAAACTTGTGGAGATATGAAAGACACAAGCCTTCCTTTGGTTTAAAGGAACCAAACGTGAGGACGATAAAGAACCTGCTAGTATTGCCTAGTGTCCGACCCACTTGCCAGCAGAAGGTGGCCATTGCTGACCTCTTCCACTCAGAGCAAAGTTCGAACTTTGAACTGATGCGTAGGAAGGTTAGGATAGGATGAAATAAATTTGTAACTCATCTTTTGATGAGGAAGTGCCACTTCATAGACTAGGAACCACACACATGTTTGGGTGCCAAGAAGTTATTGTTACAAACATTATCAAGGATATTGCCTTCACTGCTAATTTCCCAATATCTCTCAGTCCTAGAGTTACATATTATTTTTCATGAAAAGAAAGGTTTATTCTGTGCTTCCCACCAATATTGGTTATTTGCCTTGTGGTGTTGTTTCAGAATGATGATCCTTATAAGGAGGGGCGAGCATCTTCACACTTCAGGACCATCTCGGTAGATGATGGTGTGTGTGGTCCACCTCATCATTCACCATCTACCGAGATACTGCAAAGTCAATTAATGATTTAATGACACTAGTGAAAAACCATACAACTATGATATATGCTTACTGAACCTATAAAAATAGGCAAAGATACAATGCCCAACAAAAACATGTTGTACCAACTACACATTACAAACCACATGCTACACCAATTGAGGAAGAAACTCAAAGATTTGATAGTAAAATGATGAAAAAATTCATTCCTACACCAATTGAGGCGTATAACTATGATGGAAATGCAACTATCGCTATGAAAATCTTGTCGTATGAAGAGCAAAGCAAAATCTTTCCATATTTGCGTGTGCGTTTCCAGAATGTTTTTTACTTACTTATGTTGGAGTGACCATGTGAGGTATTGGGAGTCTGATATCCTAGCCGACAGAGGACCACCGACGTGCTTCTAGCATGAAGGCATACCCATGTGAAATATTTTGAAGCACCACCTCCTAACCGCTTTCCGTCACAAACCATGGATAGACTTTGGTGACAAACCTGAATGAAGGTTCCCTATCGGTCCTAGTAGAAGCAGAAGCGGGTCTTTCTAGGCAGCAACATGGTGGGAATAGAGCTTCATGAAACTAGTTTTCCATCTCCTTGTATTGAAATGATGAAGCTCGAGAGCACAGAAGAACGGACACAAAGCACCAAAAAAGAAATATAGCTTTGAAATAGAGATGCAAATTCGTGAACAAATGAACTAGTTTTCTGAAAGTAGTTCATTTATTTTAACTAAAAGGGTTTGAGAGTATTAAGGACACCAATTTCACCTTTACTGGGAATACTATGATACACATATCATTTAGACATCCAAGCTAGTAGTTGCCTAGTACTACCAAGGTTCCCTAAATATGCATATGTGCAACAACTATAGAAATCCTTATTGGCACCAAGGTGAGGTAGACCTGAAATAGTAGACATAGGTCTTGCAAAGAATGTGCCCATCAAGAAGCACAAATAGAAACAAGGTAAATGTCACAATTCACCAGCTAAGATCTCCATACCATGTATCGCTATGTATCTACCTGTAAACTTGTACACTGTCGAAAAGATATAAAGCTTCAAACCCTAATACTCAACTAGTTCCTAGGAAGTTTCCCCAAAGCTCTCCAGATTCTATACAAGTCTAGAAAGACAACACCTTTGTTCCTCTCTACAAAGGTATGACGTTACATGCACGTTATGCCAAAGGAAAAAACCTCCGTGTCTGATCCATGTGCAACTAGAATTGATGGCAATGCCTAAAATAATTTGAGTCGATGTTAGTGCACTTTGGTGTAAGTTGACATCGGCAGGACTTCGACACCATCCACACCCGATTCTTTGAGATCAAGCGGAAAATATGAGCAATTTGGAAACAAATGCATGGCTTTGGGATACATAAGTTTTTTGTCTACTTACCTCAGTGTGATAATTAACTTCTCAACCCATGCAATCTGTTAGAAGGGAGAGAGAGGTTTGATGGAATAGTTCGTTGTATTGCTTGAGCCTCGTGGGCATATATATAGGAGTACATGATCATCTTG
>NW_021214780.1:0-624 GCF_002162155.2 Triticum dicoccoides | reverse complement strand
GGCGCGATGCGGAAACGCGCTACAGGGCACGGGCGAGGCCGTGCTTGGGCTCGTTGGAGAGCCCTTGCTCCCGCGCGTCGAACGGTGGTGGTGGCCGTGCCTGAGGTGGCCGGTACCGACGACGGCGACGACCGTGGCGGCTGCCGGAGCTCGGTTGAGCTCGGGGTCGAGGCTACAACGGCTGCGGGGATGCGGGGTTGGCACCTACGGCTTCTACGCGGTGCGGTGAGGACGTGGGTGTGCTCGGTTGGGCGCTACGGTGACTGTGGCCACGACGGCGACGAGGCACGGCGGCGGCGAGCTTCGGAGCTCAAGGGGGCGGCAGCTACAGGAGGCTAGGGACGACGGGGCAAGGGGGAATCGAGTCAGTGGCTCACCGTGGAGCTGCAGGGATGGTTAGCGGGCTCGGGGACGTCCGGTAGCTCCCGATTCGACGGCGACGATCTCCGGTGGCCGAGAAGGGGAACGGCGACGTGGGCGGCGATACAGAGCTTCCCGAGGGGCTTGGCTTGGTGGGGAGGAAGAGGGGGTCGCGGCGGAGCTCCTGAGCTCAACAGAGGGGCGAGGGGTGGCCGGTGACGGCTGCTATGGCGAACGGCGGCGACGGTGGTGTTCGGCCGTGTG
>NW_021214779.1:0-1072 GCF_002162155.2 Triticum dicoccoides | reverse complement strand
AAAAAATGCATAAAACTTGCATATGTCATCCGCATCATGATAATAACAATTAAAATGCTTAAAATTGGTGTTGCTTTAAATTGCTAAATGCATATGGGGATTTACCGGATTTGTTGTTTTTATATCCGGCCCCATTTAAATTGTTTAGATGGTATTGTTAGTTTAATTATGCCTCACCTCTTGCCATGTTTAACAACAGTTAATATTGTTGGATAGCATAACCGAGAGAGAACTAAATAATTGATGTGGTGTTTCGTCAATATGCAACTCCGTTGCATATTGAGCTCCACTTAATTTGTAAGATAGTTTGTTGCATTTTGCCATGCCATGCCTCTTTAAACCGGACATGCATCATACTTGGTTGTGCATCATGCCATGTTTGTGCTTGTTGGTTTACTATGTTGTTTGTTCCTTTCCGGGTTGCTTCTCACGTTAGCTTCGGTTTCGTTCCGGAGTTGTGAGGATTCATTCGTCTACGGCCGTTTGTCTTCTTCATGGGCTCGTTCTTCTTCCTTGCGGGATTTCAGGCAAGATGATCATACCCTCGAAATCACTACTATCTTTGCTATGCTAGTTTGCTCGCTCTTTTGCTATGCCAATGCTACGATGCCTACCATTTGCTTGTCAGCCTCCCAAATTGCCATGTCAAACCTCTAACCCACCATGTCCTAGCAAACCGTTGATTGGCTATGTTACCGCTTTGCTCAGCCCCTCTTATAGCGTTGTTAGTTGCAGGTGAAGATTGAAGTTTGTTCCTTGTTGGAACATGGAGATGCCGTTCCTTGTTGGGACATTTATTTACTTGTTGGGATATCACAATATATCTTACTTAATTAATGCATCTATATACTCGGTAAAGGGTGGAAGGCTCGGCCTTATGCCTGGTGTTTTGTTCCACTCTTGCCGCCCTAGTTTCCGTCATATCGGTGTTATGTTCCCGGATTTTGCGTCCCTTACGCGGTTGGGCCATTATGGGAACCCCTTGACAGTTCGCCTTAAGTAAAGCTCTTCCAGCAATGCCCAACATTGGTTTTACCATTCGCCACCTAGCCTCTTTTTCCCTTGGGTTTCG
>NW_021214778.1:0-1296 GCF_002162155.2 Triticum dicoccoides | reverse complement strand
CATATGCCAGTTGGGCATGGAGCAAAGAAAGGTAAACATGTTAGTGAGGGAATACTGCGTTGACATCAAAAGGAAGAACAAACCAATTATTCTCTCACATTGTATCCTGATCTGCCCTGCTACAATATGTCTTTTTCTATATTGTGTTTTTCTTCTTACTATCGCTGATATATGTGTCTCATTGATTATGGTATTAGACTTCCAAGATAGTGGTTCATTGCCAGTCTGTACAAAAACACAAAATAGTGGCTCATGTGAGGTGTATCTGAGACTAAGGGTTAATTTAATTCTCAAGTTATATGCATGATGCGCAAGTCCATCTCAATCAGCCCATCCAAAAATGGAACAGAACTAAAAATTCTATAGAAAATCTCATGTTTATTTTAGTCTTGGAGTTTAATTTACCAGATTTCAAACTGAGCGCTTTTTGGAAAACTTAAGGTTCTCACTGCATCAAAGTTACTGTTAAATTTCGCCAAAACAGGCATTTCTTTTCTGTGCTCTTTTATTGTGCACTTGATACCTAGAAGGTCTACATTTGCATGTAATGCCATGACCTCATCTATAAAAATGAAACTGTGTCCAACACTACAATCACATTCTACTACTGAAATACAACACCATTGGTAGGATTCACATCCACACTATCACAGTTCTCGTCATGTGTTATCTTGAAAATTAAATTTCAACATAGTAGTTATTCACATTAAGCCTGGGAGCATCATATCATTTATATTATGAAATATTTTGGAGGCCTGTTTGAGTGTATCCTTGAATTAAACAATTGCTTTTCTACATTTTTCTTATAACTGATCTTTAGAGTTACTCTTTAATGTTTATTATATTTTGTGCTACAACACAATTAGTGCCCGGTGAACCATGTTTACCCTCTAATGTCACTATTGTTTGTTGTCATCCTTTTATCCATTATAACTCAGCTTCATATATCCACTGCAACATAAATATTCCCTGTTAACTGTGTTATGAACTGGATACTTTGTTGAAAATTTATGTACTGAACCTCTTATGTACTAAACTTGGTCCAAGCTTTCCTATTAGGTACTGAAACAGATGAATTTGCTATTTTTATGGAGCTCATGATGTACTGGCTGTTTATGCATTCCATGTTATTTAGTGAACTTTTCAGCAAACTTTACTTAAGTTTTGTTCAATTTTTTAGTGTACTTAAGTTTTATTCCAATTTGGTTACCATCGTTGAAAACCAGTTAATTTTTCTGCTCAAAATATATTTTCTCTTCAATTTCCTGCTGTAGTTGTCTTTTTGTGTGCTTAGTA
>NW_021214777.1:0-1496 GCF_002162155.2 Triticum dicoccoides | reverse complement strand
AGTCATGCTCACCAGGAATTGGATAGATCATTGGTTCATAAGCTGCCACATAAAATTCTTTCTTGAAGAACTTGCTGACATAATCCTCTAGTTTTCTTTTGCCCTTGTTTATTGCTGAGATGGCATGGTTACATGGGATGCCAGTGAGGTCCCATTTTCTGCACCCACATGTGTGCAGTTGCAAGTTAACAGCATGGGTTTGCTGCCCACTTGTAACCTGCCACAAGTTCACACCAGCTTGAATTGGCTTGCAATATTTGGCCCTCTCCTTCTCAACCTCTAGCTTCTCACTATAATGCGGTGTTATGTCCCATCTAGCTGTCTTTCCACTCTCCCTATTCCTATGCCACCTCATCATCTGCTTATCCTTTATTCCATCACACATTGTCCTAATTGGTTTCTTCCTAACATCTAGGACATACTTGTTGAACACCTCAGACAAATTGTTAACTACAAGGTCAGTCTTGCAGTTTATGTCAAATGCATGCCTTGCCCATGTTTTCTTGGGTATTTGACAAAGCCACTCCCTAGCTTCCTAACATTCAGCTCTAAGGTCATTCATTGCAATGTTAAATTTGTGTTCATTATATGATATGCCTAAGGCAGAACCTTTGGTTGCACTTAGGAAAGACAACATTCACTGCATTTAGTAGGCCCTGGGACACACAATTAAACTAGCTAAGCTACTATCTAGCACAAAACAACCATATAGGAACAAGGACATAAGATGCAAGCACATACCTTTTGTCTATCTGACATTATTGTATATGGACCAAACTATCCCTCTTCTCCTCCTAGGCAGATTTTAAGTTGGTGTAGAAACCAACACCAGTTAGGTGCGTCCTCTTGCCCAACAATACCAAATGCTAGTGGGTATATATTGTTGTTGCCATCTCTGCCAGTGGCAGCAAGTAGTTGAGCACCAGTAGTTAACTTAATGAAGCACCCATCACCACCTGAATGAGCAAGCAAATTCAATATTTAAAACATTCAAATGCATTTCAAGATGAAACAATATGTAACTAATGCACAAGATGAAAAAACTAACCAATGAATGGTCTGCACCCCTTGAGAAACCCCTCCCTTGCTCCATTGATGCAATAGAACATAGCATGGAATCTTGGACCTGGATGGGGGATTTTTTCAGTGGGTGTTGGAGTTACAGTAGTGACTACTACTCTACTCCCAGGGTTTGTATCCATCACTGTCTGAGCAAGTCTTTCAACCTAGGGTATTGCTTCTTGTGGTCTCCTAGCACAACATCAATAGCTATGTTCTTTGCTCTATATGCCATTGACTTGGGCACATCCACACCATACTTCTCCATGCAAGCATCAATCAAAGTCTGAATGGCAGTTGTTAGATCAGATGTGAACAGTGACTCATACTTCTGTGCAAGCCACTTGGCACTTACCCTTGTTGTCTCTGTACTAGTAGGGCAAGTGTGCTTAATTCTCATCTTCTTAATCACAAAAGTAGTTTCACCTGTTATAACT
>NW_021214776.1:0-1086 GCF_002162155.2 Triticum dicoccoides | reverse complement strand
GGAGCCAGTGGCATTAGCCTAATTGGTGCCTTCGGAGCACGATGACAATTGGAAGTGGTTTTCATGGGGGCGGTAGCGGGTAATAGTATTCTCCCTTCGGATTTATGACCTGGTCGAGCAAAAATCCCGCTATTTCCTCTTGAAGTGCTTCTACGCGCTCCGTTTCTAGGAGCTTCTCCCGCACCTCTCTGAACTGTTAAGAAGGAGATCAATATGCATGTGTATTAGTTGTGTGACTAGATATCGATAATGGTGTAAAAATTGTGAATAGTGTTCTGACAAGCGTACCCATTCCTGTCTTTGAAATCTGCTCCTTTCGGACTCCATCATGCGAATGTTCTCGCAAACGTAGAATGCACACAGATCAGTCCCCTGCACCTGCTTTAGGGCCTTTACCAGAATGGAATTTGATCACATAATAATTAATCAAGCATGATAATTAAAGAGATGGCAGCTAGCTAGCTAGCTAGTACTACTTAATTACTTACCTTGGTTCGAAACCATTTAAGCTTTTTTTCCATTCGCCTTCCGTGACGCTGATGAACCTTCCCCAAGCCCTGCCCGCCGACAAAGAAAATGAATATAAGGGGTTATTAAATAGTTCATATCATGAAATGACAAACTAAATAGGACGAGATATATAGTTAATAATGATTGAAATTACCTGTTGACTATCCCAAACAAGATGTTATAGTCAGTATTTTCTTTGAGTAGTGAGTCCAGTATTTCAACTGTTCCGGCGTCAACTTTAATGATACACAAGATCCAGTGAAATCTGCATGCACACACGTTTGCATGTCTTAATTAAGCGGGCATATGTAAGCAAAAACATGTAGCTAGCTAGTAGGCAAAAACAGAGATTTTGTAGTACAAGACAGTGTGACTCACTGGAAATTGTAAGGAAGTAGTATATCTTCATTGTATTTGAGGCGCTTCAAGAACTCTAGCATGTTGTCCTCTACGGCCTTTTGATGATGTGGATTTATTAGCCATGTGTATTCATTAACGGTGTTTGGGTCAATGAACCCAATGCCAAAGCGTCCACCTTTTCTCATTTCATACATCTTCATCCTGCATAATACCACA
>NW_021214775.1:0-1085 GCF_002162155.2 Triticum dicoccoides | reverse complement strand
GGAGCCAGTGGCATTAGCCTAATTGGTGCCTTCGGAGCACGATGACAATTGGAAGTGGTTTTCATGGGGGCGGTAGCGGGTAATAGTATTCTCCCTTCGGATTTATGACCTGGTCGAGCAAAAATCCCGCTATTTCCTCTTGAAGTGCTTCTACGCGCTCCGTTTCTAGGAGCTTCTCCCGCACCTCTCTGAACTGTTAAGAAGGAGATCAATATGCATGTGTATTAGTTGTGTGACTAGATATCGATAATGGTGTAAAAATTGTGAATAGTGTTCTGACAAGCGTACCCATTCCTGTCTTTGAAATCTGCTCCTTTCGGACTCCATCATGCGAATGTTCTCGCAAACGTAGAATGCACACAGATCAGTCCCCTGCACCTGCTTTAGGGCCTTTACCAGAATGGAATTTGATCACATAATAATTAATCAAGCATGATAATTAAAGAGATGGCAGCTAGCTAGCTAGCTAGTACTACTTAATTACTTACCTTGGTTCGAAACCATTTAAGCTTTTTTTCCATTCGCCTTCCGTGACGCTGATGAACCTTCCCCAAGCCCTGCCCGCCGACAAATAAAATGAATAAAGGGGTTATTAAATAGTTCATATCATGAAATGACAAACTAAATAGGACGAGATATATAGTTAATAATGATTGAAATTACCTGTTGACTATCCCAAACAAGATGTTATAGTCAGTATTTTCTTTGAGTAGTGAGTCCAGTATTTCAACTGTTCCGGCGTCAACTTTAATGATACACAAGATCCAGTGAAATCTGCATGCACACACGTTTGCATGTCTTAATTAAGCGGGCATATGTAAGCAAAAACATGTAGCTAGCTAGTAGGCAAAAACAGAGATTTTGTAGTACAAGACAGTGTGACTCACTGGAAATTGTAAGGAAGTAGTATATCTTCATTGTATTTGAGGCGCTTCAAGAACTCTAGCATGTTGTCCTCTACGGCCTTTTGATGATGTGGATTTATTAGCCATGTGTATTCATTAACGGTGTTTGGGTCAATGAACCCAATGCCAAAGCGTCCACCTTTTCTCATTTCATACATCTTCATCCTGCATAATACCACA
>NW_021214774.1:0-1041 GCF_002162155.2 Triticum dicoccoides | reverse complement strand
ATCCCAATACCTCGTTCAATCTCGTTACCGGCAAGTCACTTTACTCGTACCGTAATGCATGATCCCGTGACCAGACACTTGGTCACTCTGAGCTCATTATGATGATGCATTACCGAGTGGGCCCAGTGATACCTCTCCGTCATACGGAGTGACAAATCCCAGTCTTGATCCATGTCACCCAACAGACACTTTCGGAGATACCCGTAGTCTACCTTTATAGTCACCCAGTTACGTTGTGACGTTTGGCATACCCAAAGCACTCCTACGGTATCCGGGAGTTACACGATCTCATGGTCTAAGGAAAAGATACTTTGACATTGGAAAACTCTAGCAAACGAACTATACGATCTTGTGCTATGTTTAGGATTGGGTCTTTGTCCATCACATCATTCTCCTAATGATGTGATCTCGTTATCAATGACATCCAGTGTCCATAGTCAGGAAACCATGACTATCTGTTGATCAACGAGCTAGTCAACTAGAGGCTCACTAGGGACATGTTGGTGTCTGTTATTCACACATGTATTACGATTTTCGGATAACACAATTATAGCATGAATAAAGACAATTATCATGAACAAGGAAATATAATAATAATGCTTTTATTATTGCCTCTAGGGCATATTTCCAACAGTCTCCCACTTGCACTAGAGTCAATAATCTAGTTACATTGTGATGAATCGAACACCCATGGAATTCTGGTGTTGGTCATGTTTTGCTCTAGGGAGAGGTTTAGTCAACGGATCTGCTACATTCAGGTCCGTATGTACTTTACAAATCTCTATGTCTCCATCTTGAACATTTTCACGAATGGAGTTGAAGCGACGCTTGATGTGCCTTGTCTTCTTGTGAAACCTGGGCTCCTTGGCAAGTGCAATAGCTCCAGTGTTGTCACAGAAGAGCTTGATCGGCCTCGACGCATTGGGTATGACTCCTAGGTCGGTGATGAACTCCTTCACCCATATTGCTTCATGTGCTGCCTCCGAGGCTGCCATGTACTCCGCTTCACATGTAGATCCCGCCACGACGCTTTGCTTGCAA
>NW_021214773.1:0-1282 GCF_002162155.2 Triticum dicoccoides | reverse complement strand
TTAACGAACCCCGGGGTGCGTTTACGCGTCGGTCATGAACACTCACAATTTTGGCCAACTCTGGCCCGTTTCGTGGATTCTTACTCACTGTTTTGGGGTCCCGGTGTGATTTCCACGATTAACGAACCCCGGGGTGCGTTTACGTGTCGGTCATCAACACTCGAAGTTTTGGCCGATTCTGGCTCCTTTTGTGACTGTTACTCATTGTTTTGGGGTTCCAAAATGATTTCCACGATTAACAAACCCCGGGGTGCGTTTACCTGTCGGTCATCAACACTCGCGGTTTTTGTCGATTCTGACCCGTTTCGTGGACTATTACTCACCGTTTTGGGGTCCCAAAGCGATTTTCATGGTTGTTGAACCCAAGGTGCGCCTACGTGTAGGTCGTCAACAATCACAGTTTCGGCCGATTCTGGCCCATTTCCTGAACTATTACTTATTTTCGGGGGTCCCGGAGTGATTTCCACGATTTATGAACCACGTGGTGCGTTTACGTGTCGGTCATCAAAAATCACAATTTTGGCCGATTCTGGTCTGTTTTGTGCACTATTACTCTCCGTTATGGGGTCCCAGAGCGATTTCCATGGTTGTTGAAACCCAAGGTGCACTCACGTGCCGACCATCAACACTCATAGTTTTGGCCGATTTTGGCCCGTTTCGTGGACTATTGCCTACTCTTTTGGGGTCCCGGAGTGATTTCCACGGTTAACGAACCGCGGGGTGCGTTTCCGTGTCGGTCGATTTCATCAACACTCACAGTTTTGGCCGATTCTGGCACGTTTCGTGGACTATTGCTCACTTTTTTGGGGTCCCGGAGTGATTTCCACGGTTAACGAACCGCGGGGTGCGTTTCCGTGTCGGTCGATTTCATCAACACTCACAGTTTTGGCCGATTCTGGCACGTTTTGTGGACTATTACTCACTATTTTGGGGTCCCGGAGTGATTTCCACGATTAACGAACCGCTGGGTGCGTTTACGTGTCGGTCTTCAACACTCACAATATTGGCCGATTCTTTCCCATTTCATGGACTATTACTCACTGTTTGGGGGCCCCGGAGTGATTTCCATGATTAAAGAACTCCGGGATGCGCTTACCTGTCGGTTATCAACACTCGCGGTTTTGTCGATTCTGACCCGTTTCGTGGAATATTACTCACCGTTTTGGGGTCCGAAAGCGATTTCCATCGTTGTTGAACCCCAAGGTGCGCTTAAGTGTAGGTCATCAACAATCGCAGTTTGGGCTGATTCTGGCCCGTTTCTTGGACTATTACTTAGTTTTGG
>NW_021214772.1:0-2077 GCF_002162155.2 Triticum dicoccoides | reverse complement strand
GGACTCCGGTAAACCGGGCTGTAGCGGGCTAACAGGACTCCGGTACTCAATGCGTGACATTTCCCCGAAGGGACAGACACAGGAACGAAGAAGGACACATGCCGGCCAGCCTAAGTGTTCCAGAGCAGTAGCAAGCTACCATGGCTCAGTGGTAACACTAGGAGACATTTCCCGGTAAGAGAGGCTACTAAGGATAAACAACTAGATAGTCAGATCCCACACATACCAAGCATTTCAATCATACACACAATATGCTCGATATGTGCAAATACAACAAGGCATCACAACATGACTCTATGACACAAGTACTTTATTTAAGGCTCAGAGAGCCATACATAACATACACAAAGGTACGGGTCACACGACCCAGCATTCAAGTCATACAGTCATACAAACCAGCAGCGGAAGTAACTTGTGTGAGTACAGACAACTAGTAAAATAAAAGAGGCTTGGAAAGCCTAGCTATACTACGTGGTCCTTCACAAGCTCAGGATCACCACCTGGGCCTTAGCCTACTCATTGATGTCAACGTCTACGAAGAACCCATCAGAAGGGGTTGCAGCGTCTTCTGTAGAAATGTAAATTATAGCAACATCAGTACAAAGGTACTCAGCAAGACTTACATCAGATCCTACATACATGCACATTATCAAGAAGGGTTGGTGGAGTTGTTGCAGCAAGCCAGCTTTGACTCTCGGCTAGGCTATTCTACGAGACTCCAACTTGAAATGGTTTTGCATACACGAGTCCACTACTCACCACTTCAATACACTACCGAGGATCCACCTCCGTCTTCCTACGGAAGAGCCATCCTCGGCACTCACACTTATCTTGAGGCTTTTAGTAGTTTCCGTTTACTTGTCTATGAACTGTATAGGCAACCAAGTAGTCCTTTATCGCGGACGCGGCTATTCGAATAGATCATGATAACCCTGCAGGGGTGTACTTCTTCATACATGCTCTCACCACTTACCGTCGTTTACACGACATGTACTCGGCAACCTTCAAGCGGAAGCCCAACGTGGGTGTCGGCCACGACCTACCTAATCACCTAAGTCTCCAATCCAGGTTTATCGCCTATCCAGGTTCCATCCGCAGGGAGTCCGGCCGAGGTTTCCCATATGGCCCCGAACGATGTGAACAGGGTTCCCGAGATACCTAACGGGTATTCGGTACACCCGGCCACGTACCTACCACATCACAGCCCACCCCTACGGTCAGCGCTGTCCACGGCCTCCAGTAGGCTACTAACACCAGAAACTACTTGCAACTCCTGGACGGAGAACTAGGGTGAATAAGAAGTCGAGCGGGGTCCATTGGTTTCGGGCCCAATGCATGGTAGTAGCTGATTCTTAAATCACACATACAGATCTCAGTGCTTAAGGTCGGCTTCAATGAAACAACCCACCATGTACTCCTACATGGCCTCTCATCGATACCTTTACCAAATCGTGTTCACCACACCACTCTCATTACCGACATAATCATTTCACTCTAGCTCATCACCCAGATGAACCAGACCTGACACGACTCTAAGCATAGCAGGCATAGCAAGGTAGGAACAACACATACATATGGCTCAATCAACTCCTACACATGCTAGTGGGTTTCATCTAGTTACTGTGGCAATGACAGGTCATGCAGAGGAAATGGGTTCAACTACCGTAGCACACAGCAGTTTGAAACGAGTTGTCTTAATGCAGTAAAAGAGAGCAGGAGCGAGAACATGGGATTGTATCGATATGATCAAATGGTTGGTTGCTTGCCTGATGGTTCGATGCACTGATATGGTTCTTCGCTAGGGTAATCACGGTACTCCTCGGGGACAGAACCTGCCGTAAAGAACACCGATACACAACCATCACCAAACAATGTGCAACAATATGATGCATGCATGAAACATGGCAATATGAGTGAGTTGGGCTAATGCAACTAAGACCAGAAGGGTTTGAACCAATTTGAATCAAAGATTCAAATTTCAAACTCAATCATGGCCCTTTAAAGTGTTTTTCCTTGTTCTGCATTAAACATCAGGTTAACTTGTTTAATCATGCATGAAAATAGTACAGATGGATAG
>NW_021214771.1:0-1067 GCF_002162155.2 Triticum dicoccoides | reverse complement strand
AGGCATGGTTCGCACGTGTCAAACGATTCATAATCAAGAGACTCTAAAAGTCCATCGACATGGAGCTTCTTCATGCGCTTGACACCAATGTGACCAAGGCGGCAGTGCCACAAGTATGTGGGACTATCGTTATCAACTTTACATCTTTTGGCATCTACACTATGAACATGTGTAATATTACGCTCGAGATTCATTAAGAATAAACCATTGACCATCGGAGCATGACCATAAAACATATCTCTCATATAAATCGAACAACCATTATTCTCAGACTTAAATGAGTAGCCATCTCGTATTAAACGAGATCCAGATACAATGTTCATGCTCAAACTTGGCACTAAATAACAATTATTAAGGTTCAAAACTAATCTCGTAGGTAAATGTAGAGGCAGCGTGCCGACGGCGATCACATCGACTCTGGAACCATTCCCGACGCACATCGTCACCTCGTCCTTCGCCAGTCTCCGTTTATTCCGCAGCTCCTGCTGTGAGTTACAAATATGAGCAACGGCACCGGTATCAAATACCCAGGAGTTACTACGAGTACTGGTAAGGTATACATCAATCACATGTATATCAAATATACCTTTGGTGTTGCCGACCTTCTTATCCGCTAAGTATTTGGGGCAGTTCCGCTTCCAGTGACCCTTCCCCTTGCAATAAAAGCACTCAGTCTCAGGCTTGGGTCCATTCTTTGACTTCTTCCCGGTAACTGGCTTACCAGGTGCGGCAACATCTTTGCCGTCCTTCTTGAAGTTCTTCTTACCCTTGCCCTTCTTGAACTTAGTGGTCTTATTGACCATCAACACTTGATGTTCTTTCTTGATTTCAGCCTCTGCTGACTTCAGCATCGAGAACACTTCAGGAATGGTCTTTTCCATCCCCTGCATGTTGTAGTTCATCACAAAGCTCTTGTAGCTTGGTGGGAGCGACTGGAGGATTCTGTCAATGACCGCCTCATCTGGGAGGTTAATGTTCAGCTGGGTCATACGGTTGTGCAACCCAGACATCTTCAGGATGTGCTCACTGACAGAACTGTTTTCCTCCATCTTACAACTGTAGAACTT
>NW_021214770.1:0-1045 GCF_002162155.2 Triticum dicoccoides | reverse complement strand
GACCACGCCGCCCGGACGCCGCCCCGACCCAGCCGCCTGGACGCTGCCCCGCCGCCCCGACGCCGCCTCGACCCTTGCCTCTCTACGAGGAGGTAACCCTAACCCCACCCGCGCCGCCCCACAACAGACTGTTTATGTTATCTCATTTCCTCTTCTCCAACGGATTCGATCATCTCCTCACTGCAATTCACACGCGGATTCCTTCGAGAATGTATTTTAGTGTAGAAGATAATGTGGCATTGTATGTCTTGTATCACTGCTTAGTTAACTAGGATTATTCAGCTGCAATTCACACATGAATTCCAGTGAAAATTAGGCGTAGTGGCCAATGTGACAGTCTTCAAGGCTTGGGTAAAGTGATGTGCATGAACAGGATATATATCTTTACCAGTTAAAACTTAAATGAGCCTGGTAGGGTGAGCGCATGATCAATATGTACATGCTTAATCGAAGCAATGCCCTCTTATTGCTCTCTTGGTCATTAATTTTTCAGCCTGTCAGTTAGATGTTCTATCAATTGGTAGAGAGAAGGATTAGAGAATAATATCTCGCCACTGACGATCATCCAGCTGCAATTTACACATGAGTTCCTGTGAAAATTCAGGGTGGTGGTGGCCACTGTGACAGTATTAGCTTGAGTCTCCAATCATTGTTCTCATGTTTTGATTATCTGAAGGCCTTGGGTAAAATGTGGTGCATGAAAAGATTATCTTTATTTCCCAGTTTAAGATGAACTGAGTAGGTTTGATTGAGTGCATGATCAGTATTTACACCGCTTGATCGAAACAATTCCGTCTTATTGCTCTCTTGGTCATCAACGTTTCTGCCTATGAGTTCGATCTTCTACCAACTGGTAGAGAATAACATCTCACCACTGATGATAATGGTGTTCTAGCATCGCACATTGCTGCATTAAACAAGTTGGGTACAATAATAGCCTTTCATAACTTATAATGACAAACATTGGTTCCATTAACCCCACAAATCCCGACAGATTCAGGGGAACGGGGTTCAGACTCACGTAAGCAGCTTGCCATGAACCGTG
>NW_021214769.1:0-816 GCF_002162155.2 Triticum dicoccoides | reverse complement strand
ACCAATGCTTCTTCATTACCGACCCGCCAAAGCCCAGTCGTGTTGTCGTGAGGAGAGGCAAAAGGAAGATCATCGGAATGGATGGAGTAGCCAATGAGCAAGACTTCGACAAGTACGGCGACCCGAGGATCGAACATGACGACGATGATGAAGTAGTAGCATACACCACAAGAAGAAGCAGGACCACCCTACCTAAAGGACGTCCGTTCCACAGAAGAACTCCATTTGCGAAAAAGAAGGGCAAGAAGATTGTGAACAGATAGCTAGCTAAGATCGATTGTATTTAAATCGTAGCCTTCATTTCTCGATTGTATTTCATGGGTACTTTTTGAACTATCATGAATATTTTTTAATTTCATGGACACTCGATCTCGATCCCCCTCCATCTCGATCACTATCCCACCTCGCCAGATCCGGCCCCCCTCGCCGCCGAGCACCCCCCCAGTCCACCGGCCGCCGCCGCCGACCCCCCGCACCCTCGATTCCCCTACTCAACCGCCGCCGCCGACCCCCCGCACCCCGCGCACCGTCTTATAAAAAAAATTAGTATCAAACAGCTTTTTAAATGCTACTGTCTTATAAAAAAAATATTACTGTTATTATTTAAACAAGTTTGAACATATTTAAACATAAATAAGTATCAAACAGCTTTTTAAATGCTAAAAAAAATTTGTGGAGCCTGGGAGTCGAACCCAGGACCTCCTGGTGTGAGAACTGGCTGCTGACCAGTCGAGCTAGTAGAGTGGGCTTGACATAGATAGGTTCTGGTACTACATAACCTTTTGGCTCGAGTTGAAATA
This sequence comes from Triticum dicoccoides, assembly GCF_002162155.2. Lineage (NCBI taxonomy): Eukaryota > Viridiplantae > Streptophyta > Magnoliopsida > Poales > Poaceae > Triticum > Triticum dicoccoides. The sequence goes on along the minus strand of NW_021214769.1, from coordinate 16 downwards.
AAAAAAATACTAATGG
>NW_021214768.1:0-1361 GCF_002162155.2 Triticum dicoccoides | reverse complement strand
CGTCAGACATCCACTCCTCCTCCAAGTCCGGCACAAGCTCAGGCCACTCCTCCTCCAAGTCCGGCACAGCTTCAGGCGGCCACTCCTCCTCGTCCAACTCAGCCCCGTTAGCCGTCTCCGCCGCCTCAGCAATCACAAAAGAGCCACCCCACAGCTATGGTGCGTAGCGGTACGAGTCGAGGTAGTACAGGAAGTACAGGCGGAGGCAAGCGATATAAATATGGTCCAAGCCTCACGCCTCTTCTGCAGAGGGCTTATGATAGGTCCGAGGAGGAAATCGCAGCCATATCCAAGTCCGAGGTGGAAGCCCATTTTGCACCGAAACCGCCAACACCGCCAAGGGAGAAAGTGCCTAAGGAAACGATTGACCACTTCATTCGTATGGCTCAAACACCAGCTCCCGAGCCTGTTGACACAAACTATGAGCGCCACATCAGGAAGTTAAATCGAGCACGTGTACGTAAGGAGGCAAGCTCGGGATCGAGCAAACAAGAAGCAGCTGTCAAAAAATGCGGGAAAACCATTCCCCAGCTGGGAGAACAGGTGGCGCAATCGATCCCCTCGCTTGTTGTGCCAACAACATGTGACAGTACGCGCGCCCAATATTATTGTGGGCAAACAGTTTAGGTTCCTGAGGTGGGCAATGTGCTAATAACGGAGGAGCATATAATGTAGGCTGAAGTTCTCAAAATCACTGTTGGACAACTCCTCGAGATCGAGCCCATGCCTGTGCTTAGAGAGGATGAAATAAAACGAAAATATGTCCGGGGCCAACCTTTGGTCGAGTCAGACAAGGTAAAGAACCTCCCAACGAGAATGTATGAATTGCATCAATGGTACATGAACATTACCAAGATTTCTGATCGATTGTCCCTCGTGGTGAATGTCAAGGAGGATCATTACTACCATGAGAAAGTTGTGTCCATTGAGTATTCTGAACTGTTTCAGTTATACAATCAAGACGCACTCGACAAATCTATCGTCAGTTGCTATTGTCTGTAAGTGATTTCTTTCTGTAATTTAAGTCTCAAGCTAGCTGTAGTGATCCTTATCATTACCTGTAATTATCCTCACTATATTCTTTTCTATGGTATTATATGCAGGATGAACATGTATGAAATTAGAAAAGGTGGACGCTATGGCATTGGGTTCATTGACCCAAACACCGTTAATGAATACACATGGAAAATAGATGAACGTCATCAAAAGGCCGTAGAGGACAGCATGCTAGAGTTCTTGAAGCGCCTCAAATACAATGAAGATATACTACTTCCTTACAACTTCCAGTGAGTCACACTGTCTTGTACTACAAATTCTCTATTTTTGCCTACTAGCTAGCTACATGTTTTTGCTTACATATG
>NW_021214767.1:0-1144 GCF_002162155.2 Triticum dicoccoides | reverse complement strand
AAAAGTTTTTGGTAGCATATCCAACAGAACAAACAGCGGTCGACTGACCTGGACATTGCTTTGGAGGGCAGAACTGGCGTCATAAGCTGCCTGGCTCGCGTCCCGGATGGTCTTCAGCTGCTCCATCATGAGTCCCGCCTGGCGTATTGCCTCCTTCGCTGCGCCAGCTTGATCCTCTGGGACGTGGTGCGTCGTAAAGAGGGAGGGCTGCTGAGCACTCGTCAGTGGATTTGCGAAGGACACCGTGTGTCGAGTGGTGTTCCCTTCCTCCACAGTCAGAATCTCAGGCGCCGTCACATCCTGAGGTACCTTACTGGCGGACGCTTTCCGACTCCTCCTGCGTGCCAGTGTTTCTTCCTCCTCGTCGTCGTCTGGGAGATTGATAACAGTGTTGGGTGGAACTGCGGAGAAGGATCAGGATCAGAGATCGCGAGTCAGTCGACTACGGACGATGTTAAGAATACAGTACCTGGGTTCGAAGTTGCTGCATCCTCCATCTCGTGGTCGTCAGCCCGGGCCGAGGTCTCAGAAGTAGCAGCACTGCAACTCCAAAAGATCAGTCGACTAACTTCAGCGTCGACCAGAGACAAAGTTCACACAGAATAAGAAAATATGAACAGCACAATTACCCTGATATGGTGGGGATGGACACCTTCATCTTCGGCAAGAGTTTGATCGGCTTCGACGAGGTCGCCCTGGGCTGCTTCGGCGCCTTTTCAGTCGGCGGTGGAGAGGTGGTCCTAGGGCGCTTGGTCGACTGCGTCGCAACCCCCTTGCCACGTTCAGTCGAAGGGTCGTGGGCGAGCTTCGACCGCCTTTCCGAGCGCGGTGGCACGACCTCCTCCTCCTCCTCCTCCTCGTCCTCGGCGTCGTCTTCATCACCGACATCATCATCATCGTCGTCATCGTCCTCTGCGACATCCGAGTCCCATTCCTCCTCTTCCTGGCTCTCGCCTCCGCTCGCCTCGCCCTCCTCAGTCGAAGCTTGCGCCCCATTGGGCATCGAGTACAGCTCGGTGAGGGCCTAGCAGATATCAGGACAATGATCAGTCGACCAGTCGGCAGAGTAAACAGAGTTGAATGCGACAAGAATGCAGTGGAGAGCAGGGCAAGTGTACCTTATCTGGATCGCTATTGTGGTCGA
>NW_021214766.1:0-782 GCF_002162155.2 Triticum dicoccoides | reverse complement strand
TATAACAAGGCAATACGCGGTGTTCGGTGTGCCCTAACGCGGTAGTAGATGATACCGGTGAAGGGGGGGAAAACATCCGGGAAAGTATTCCCGGTGTTTCGTGTTTTCGGGCAGAGGAGCCGGAGGGGGAAAGTTGCGGGTTCGATAGGTTAGGGGGGTGTGGTGGACGAACGGACTGCGTATCCGGAATCGTCTCGTCGTTCTGAGCAACTTTCATGTTGAAAATATTTTAATCCGAGTTACGGATTAAAAGATATGATTTTTAAAAGATTTTAATAATTTTGGAATTTAATTATATATTTAATTAATTCGAAAAAATGTATTTATGACGTCAGCATGATGTCATGCTGACGTCAGCAGTCAACAGGGGTTGACTGAGTCAACCCTGACATGTGGGTCCAGTGGGACCCACCTGTCATTCTCTATTTAAGTTAATTAGGGTTTAGGTTAATCTAATTACAGTTTAATTAAACTTAACTAGTTAATTAATTTAATTAAACCAGATTAATTAACTTAATTAATTAATTAATTAATTAATTAATAATTTTATTAAATCATTTTAATTTAATTATTTATATTTATTGTTTTATTTATTTTATTATTTATTTATTTATTATTTTTTTTCCTTTTTTTTTTTAAACGTTTCTGGGGCTGGGGCCCGCTAGTCAGTGGCCCAGAGGGCATCGGACCCCACCCGGTAGTGGCCCAGGAGGCCGACCGGGCGCGGGTGCGGGCGCTCGCCCGAACGGGCGTGGGCGCACGGGTGCAAGGGGCTACGGGGC
>NW_021214765.1:0-1023 GCF_002162155.2 Triticum dicoccoides | reverse complement strand
TCAAGCTCTTCTGTGACAACACTGGAGCTATTGCACTTGCCAAGGAGCCCAGGTTTCACAAGAAGACAAGGCACATCAAGCGTCGTTTCAACTCCATTCGTGAAAATGTTCAAGATGGAGACATAGAGATTTGTAAAGTACATACAGACCTGAATGTAGCAGATCCGTTGACTAAACCTCTCCCTAGAGCAAAACATGATCAACACCAGAATTCCATGGGTGTTCGATTCATCACAATGTAACTAGATTATTGACTCTAGTGCAAGTGGGAGACTGTTGGAAATATGCCCTAGAGGCAATAATAAAAGCATTATTATTATATTTCCTTGTTCATGATAATTGTCTTTATTCATGCTATAATTGTGTTATCCGGAAATCGTAATACATGTGTGAATAACAGACACCAACATGTCCCTAGTAAGCCTCTAGTTGACTAGCTCGTTGATCAACAGATAGTCATGGTTTCCTGACTATGGACATTGGATGTCATTGATAAAGAGACCACATCATTGGGAGAATGATGTGATGGACAAGACCCAATCCTAAACATAACACAAGATCGTATAGTTCATTTGCTAGAGTTTTCCAATGTCAAGTATCTTTTCCTTAGACCATGAGATCGTGTAACTCCCGGATACCGTAGGAGTGCTTTGGGTATGCCAAACGTCACAACGTAACTGGGTGACTATAAAGGTAGACTACGGGTATCTCCGAAAGTGTCTGTTGGGTGACATGGATCAAGACTGGGATTTGTCACTTCGTATGACGGAGAGGTATCACTGGGCCCACTCGGTAATGCATCATCATAATGAGCTCAGAGTGACCAAGTGTCTGGTCACGGGATCATGCATTACGGTACGAGTAAAGTGACTTGCCGGTAACGAGATTGAACGAGGTATTGGGATACCGACGATCGAATCTCGGGCAAGTAACATATCGATAGACAAAGGGAATAGCGTACGGGGTTGATAGAATCCTCGACATCGTGGTTCATCCGATGAGATCATCGTGGAGCATGTGGGA
>NW_021214764.1:0-1064 GCF_002162155.2 Triticum dicoccoides | reverse complement strand
GAATTTTTCAACAAAGTCTGGATACAATGTTTGAAAATTCTTATGTAGTGCACCCCGGCCCCAAATGTTGTAAGAATTCCTTGTGTGCATTTTTTTTAGTATACCAACCGATCCGCCAAAAACCAGAGGACGTGCCAGAACAAGGATGGATGACAGGCAAGAACAAGAGAAGATATAGCACCGCAACAAGTTTTTATATTCCATCTGAGAATAGGTAAGAACAGGAGCATATCCACATTATTCGTTATCAGGATGCAGATTGTCCATTTTCATATCCACATTATTTGTAGTTGTAAGGTAAATAAGGATATTATTGTCACGTGGTAGGGTACGACCGATGAACATGACATGGTTTGGGGTATAGCTCCGAGAGCAAAGGTTGGTTTAGTCATGGTGCCGAGGATGAGAGAGAGAGAGGGTTGGGGACATGCATATCTTTACTACCTCCAATCCATAATAAGTGTCACAGTTCCGAACTAAGGTTGAACTAAGCTTAGTTCAAAACTGTGACACTTACTTTGGATCGAAGGGAGTAGTTTATACTCATCTGTTTCATAATACTTTGGGTACATGGTGTCCCTTTCATATGGAAGATTCGACTTAATGTCTAAGAATAGAATCTCGAATTTTCAAATAAATCATATCTTTATCTTCCTAACTGAGTCAATATCTTTCGTAACTAACTAGATATCCTTATTAATTATCTTTAATAGACTAAAGTATGAGACCCACGCCTGTTGTGGGCATCAGTTCATGTAGTGGACATTTGACCACCAGTTGGGCGTAAGTCAGAAGGAAGCACACTTCTCAGGTATCAATTCACCTTTGAAAACACATCCACTCCCTCGTGATTTTGGTAATTCATGGCAAAATACATGTTGTTGGATTAATGTTTTTCTTGAGTATATTTCAGGATGAGTTCAACTTAGGCATAACTTTGGGATGTGAAATGGAACCCCTCAAGATACTAAGGACAAGTGTTGGCCAAGGCTCAAGACTTAATTTTATATTTAAGTGATCCAAGATCCGTTGAGTCCATAAGTATGCCAATACTATTAAAATGG
>NW_021214763.1:0-993 GCF_002162155.2 Triticum dicoccoides | reverse complement strand
TGCCAGAGAGGGAACGGAGAGGGGGAAAAGGTTCGGTGGCTCACGGCGGTTGCAGCGGACGTCGAAGCAGGCTCGGGGAAGGCCGGACGGCGACGAGTCGATGATGGGGATCCGCGGCGGCCGGCGATGAAGAAGAGGCCGGTGACGGTGTTTTGAGGCATCCGGCGTCGAGTGAGTCGACGGGGAGGACGAGGAGGTCGAAATGGAGGCCATGAACACGTCGGCGAGGCGAGTGGTGGTCGGTGGCCGTGGCTATGGCGAGCGGCGGCGACGGCGACTCTCGGGCGGCTCGGGGAAGAGAGTCAGGGGAGGGAGAGAGGGTGCAGCGAGTGAGAAAGAGGAGCGAGGGGACACGGGGCGTCGTCGTGGCGTCGCTAGGAGGCCGGGGGGAAGCAGGAGGTGGCGTGCGGGGCCGTGCGCGCGTCGGCGCGTGCCCGCGTCCTTCTGCCGAGGGAAGAAGACGACAGGGGGGGTAGCGGTGGCGGGCTGGGCCGCCAGCTGGAGTTGGGCCGGGTGGCTGAGGTGAGCACCAGGTACGGGTCTTTCTCTCTCTGGTTTTTATTTCTATTTTACTTCTGTTTTCTATTTTTCTGTAACTGGGAGGCTTTATTAAAAATACTTAGGCATCTCTAAAATTCCAGAAAATAATCAGGGGCTCTGTTTAGAATATTTCCAACAGCCCACACTTATTTTTAGAATTATTTGGGCATTTAAGATATTTACTAGCATTTAAATGCCCAAAAGCAAAATACATATGATTTTATTCAGTGACCAAATATGTCCTGCAAAAATATAAACCATTTGTGGTAGATGCTTCCACCTCAAACCAGAAATGTTGAACATTTTTAGAGGACATTTTGAGTTCAATGAAAAGGGTTTTATTTTGTCCCTAGTTGAATTCATTTGGTGCTAGGGCTTAGTCAATCCCCATCTCAGGTTTAAATGAAATTTAAACATGGTGCAACACTCTAATGCATGCACTAGGCATTGTCA
>NW_021214762.1:0-987 GCF_002162155.2 Triticum dicoccoides | reverse complement strand
ATTGCGTCAGCCTGACATCATCATGACGTCAGCAGGTCAACAGGGCGCCTCCAGGTCAAACCTGACCTGTGGGACCCATATGTCAGCGTCACAGGTTAAACAGGGGGGTTTATTTTAGTTTAATTAAGGATTAGGGCACTAGGGCCCACATGTCAGTGTCAGCAGGGGGGGGGGGTAATTAAATTAAAATAAACTAACTAATTAACAGGGGGGCTGGCCCCACCTGTCATCGACCCAGGGGGGTCAAACCCCTGGTCAGCAGGGCCTAACCCGCTGGCGGCTCGTCGCCGGTGGCAACAGGCGCGGCGGAGGGCGCGGGCTCGCTCCTCCGGCGTCCAAATGGACGGAGGAGAGCGGCTACGGGGTGCTGGAGCTCACCCGCGCCCATTTCAGCAAGCAGCAGCAGCTAGGGCGGCCGGAGACGATGGCCTCGAGCTCGGCAGCAGCGGCCGGAGCTCGGGCGTGCTCGGTTTCGGCGTTACACGGCACGGCGGGCGCGGTTGATGGGCTCTACGGGATGCTGGGGTCACCAGGAACACCCGGAGGCAACGAGCGCAGACGGAGAAGCTCGGGAGCACGGAGCTCACCGGCCATGGCGGACGGCGGCTTCGGGTGCTCGTGGGGCGGCGGCTACAGGGCGCAATCGAAGGGGGAAAGAGGGAGGGGAGGCGTAGGAGCTCACAGCGGTGCCGTAGGGATGGTTAGCCGGCTCGGGGGCGCGCCGGAGTGGCCGAATCGACGGAGAAGATCCTCGGCGGCCGGCGAGGGGAAAACATCGGGGGTGGCGTTCCGGGGCTCTTCTGGTCGCGTGACACGACGAGGAGGTCGAGGGAGGACCGGCGGAGCTTCCTGGGGCGTCGGTGAGGCTAGGGGTGGCCGGTGGCCATGGGTACGGCGACGATGGCGGCGAGCTCCGCTCGGTGGTGTGCGCGAGAGGGAAACAGAGGAGGGAATGGGGTCCAGGGGGAGAGAGGGGAGGTGCAGGGG
>NW_021214761.1:0-1171 GCF_002162155.2 Triticum dicoccoides | reverse complement strand
CCACAGTAAATAGATGAAACCCACTAGTATGAGTAGGAGTTGTTTGAGCCCTGTTGTGCCTACTCATTCATGTTTGTTTGTCATGCCTGCTACTGCTTAGAGTTGAGTCAGGTCTGATTCATCGGGGATGAATCAGAGGTGTGTGAACATGTCCTACTATGTGTGAGCTAAGTGTGTGAACACGATTTGGTAAAAGGTATCGGTGAGAGGCCATGTAGGAGTACATGGTGGGTTGTCTCATTGAAGCCGTCCTCAGGAACTGAGTTCTGTGTTTGTGATCCATGATTCAGCTACTACCATGCATTGGGCCCTGAAATATGACCCCGCTCGACTTCTTATTCACCCTTGTCCTCTGTCCAGGAGTTGCAAGTAGTTTCTGGTGTTTGTAGTATGCTGGAGGCCGTGGACAGCGCTGGCCGTAGGGGTGGGCTGTGATGCGGTAGGCACGTGGCCGGGTATACCGGGCGCCCGTTTGGTGTCACGGAACCCTGTTCACATCGTTTGGGGCTGTGAGCGAAACTCCGGCCGGATCTCCTCATGGATGGAACCCGAATAGGCGATAAACCTGGACTAGAGACTTGAGTGTTTAGGTAGGTCGTGGTCTACACCCACGTCGGCTTTCACTTGAAGTCTGCCGAGCACATGTCGTGTGCAGACACTAAGTGGTGGAAACATGTATGAATAAGTACACCCCTGCAGGGTTAATATCATCTATTCGAATAGCCGTGTCCACGGTAAAGGACTTCTGGGTTGCTTATATCAGTTCATAGACAAGTGAAAGTGGATACTCTAAAATACGCAAGATAAGTGTGAGTGCTATGGATGGCGTTCTCGTAGGGAGACGGGAGCGGATCCATAGTGGTGTATTGATATGATGAATATGTGGACTCGTGTGCGCCACCTCAAAAGGAGTTACTTGCAGTCGTAGTTTAGGATAGCCACCGAGTCAAAGCTGGCTTGCTGCAGTTAAACCCCACCATCCCCTTGTTGATAATGATGCATATGTAGTTAGATCTGATGTAAGTCTTGCTGGGTACATTTGTACTCACGTTTGCTTAATTTATGTTTTGCAGAGAGACCTCTGTCTCGCTAGTTGTTCCACGCGGACTTCGACGTTTAGCTTGTTACCTCAGCTACGATCTTGTGCCCCCGGCAGGATCTGGTAGATAGT
>NW_021214760.1:0-2364 GCF_002162155.2 Triticum dicoccoides | reverse complement strand
AATGCACCCCAGGGTTTGTTAATCGTGAAAATCACTCCGGGACCCCAAAACAGTGAGTAATAGTCCATGAAACGGGTCAGAATCGGCGAAAATTGTGAGTGTTGATGACCAAGATGTAATCGCACACTCGGGTCACCACCTATGGAAATCGCTTTGGGACCCCAAAACGGTGAGTAATAGTCCAAGAAACATGCAAGAATCGGCCAAAACTGTGAGTGTTGATGTCCGACACGTAAACGCACCCTGGGTTCATGAAACGGGCCAGAATCGGCCAAAACTGCGATTGTAGATGACCGACACGTAAGCACACCTCGAGGTTCAACAACTATGGAAATGGCTTTGGGACCCCAAAAACAGTGAGTAATAGTCCACGAAATGGGCCAGAATCGACAAAAACCGCGAGTGTTGATGACCGACATGAAAAGGCGTCCCGGGGTTCGACAATCAAGGAAATCACTCCGGGACCCCAAAACAGTGATCAATAGCCAACGAAATGGGCCAGAATCGGCCAAAATTGTGAGTGTTGATGACCGACACGTAAACGGACCCCAGGGTTCGTCAATCGTGGAAATCACTTCGGCAACCTAAAACTGAGTAATAGTCCAAGATACGGGCCAGAACCGGCCCAAACTGCGAGTCTTGACGACCAACACGTAAGCACATCTTGGGGTTCACCAACCATGGAAATCGCTTTGGGACCCCAAACGGTGAGTAATAGTCCATGACAGAGCACAGAATCGGCCAAATCTAGGATTATTGATGAACGATACAGAAACGCACCACTGGGTTCGTAATTCATGGAAATCTCTCAGGGACCCCAAATCAGTGAGTAATTGTCCATGAAACGGGCCAGAATTGGCAAAACTGCAAGTGTTGATGACCGACACATAAACACACCCTGGTGTTCATCAATCGTGGAAATCTTAGCGGGACACAAAAACTGAGTAATAGTCCATGAAACGGGCGAGAATCGGCCAAAACTGTGATTGTTGATGACCGACACGTAGCCACACCTTGGGGTTCAACAACCATGGAAATCGTTTTGGGACGCCAAAACGGTGAGTAATAGTCCACGAAACGGGTCAGAATCGACAAAAAACACGAATGTTGATGACCGACACGTAAACGCACCCCTGGGTTCGTCAATCATGGAAATCACTCCTGGACCCCAAAACAGTGAGTAGTACTCCACGAAACGGGCTAGAATCGGCCAAAACTGCGAGTGTTGATGACCGACACATAAGCGCACACTGGGTTCAACAACAATGGAAATCGCTTCGGGACCGCAAAACGGTGAGTAATAGTCCACGAAACGGGTCAAAATTGGCCAAAACTATGAGTCTTGATGTCCGACACTTGAATGCACCCCAGGGTTTGTTAATCGTGAAAATCACTCCGGGACCCCAAAACAGTGAGTAATAGTCCATGAAACGGGTCAGAATCGGCGAAAATTGTGAGTGTTGATGACCAAGATGTAATCGCACACTCGGGTCACCACCTATGGAAATCGCTTTGGGACCCCAAAACGGTGAGTAATAGTCCAAGAAACATGCAAGAATCGGCCAAAACTGTGAGTGTTGATGTCCGACACGTAAACGCACCCTGGGTTCATGAAACGGGCCAGAATCGGCCAAAACTGCGATTGTAGATGACCGACACGTAAGCACACCTCGAGGTTCAACAACTATGGAAATGGCTTTGGGACCCCAAAAACAGTGAGTAATAGTCCACGAAATGGGCCAGAATCGACAAAAACCGCGAGTGTTGATGACCGACATGAAAAGGCGTCCCGGGGTTCGACAATCAAGGAAATCACTCCGGGACCCCAAAACAGTGATCAATAGCCAACGAAATGGGCCAGAATCGGCCAAAATTGTGAGTGTTGATGACCGACACGTAAACGGACCCCAGGGTTCGTCAATCGTGGAAATCACTTCGGCAACCTAAAACTGAGTAATAGTCCAAGATACGGGCCAGAACCGGCCCAAACTGCGAGTCTTGACGACCAACACGTAAGCACATCTTGGGGTTCACCAACCATGGAAATCGCTTTGGGACCCCAAACGGTGAGTAATAGTCCATGACAGAGCACAGAATCGGCCAAATCTAGGATTATTGATGAACGATACAGAAACGCACCACTGGGTTCGTAATTCATGGAAATCTCTCAGGGACCCCAAATCAGTGAGTAATTGTCCATGAAACGGGCCAGAATTGGCAAAACTGCAAGTGTTGATGACCGACACATAAACACACCCTGGTGTTCATCAATCGTGGAAATCTTAGCGGGACACAAAAACTGAGTAATAGTCCATGAAACGGGCCAGAATCGGCCAAAACTGTGATTGTTGATGACCGACACGT
>NW_021214759.1:0-960 GCF_002162155.2 Triticum dicoccoides | reverse complement strand
CTTAAAAATCCATTTATTCTCAATTGCTTGCCGATCATCGGGCAAGTCAACCAAAGTCCATACTTTGTTCTCATACATGGATCCCATCTCAGATTTCATGGCTTCAAGCCACTTTACGGAATCTGGGCTCACCATCGCTTCTTCATAGTTCGTAGGTTCATCATGATCTAGTAGCATGACCTCCAGAACAGGATTACCGTACCACTCTGGTGCGGATCTTACTCTGGTTGATCTACGCGGTTCAGTAGTATCTTGATCTGAAGTTTCATGATCATTATCATTGGCTTCCTCACTAACTGGTGTAGGTGTCACTGAAACAGTTTTCTGTGATGAACTACTTTCCAGTAAGGGAGCAGGTACAGTTACCTCGTCAAGTTCTACTTTCCTCCCACTCACTTCTTTCGAGAGAAACTCCTTCTCTAGAAATGATCCATTCTTAGCAACGAATGTTTTTCTTTCGGATTTGTGATAGAAGGTGTACCCAACAGTTTCCTTTGGGTATCCTATGAAGACACATTTCTCCGATTTGGGTTCGAGCTTATCAGGTTGAAGCTTTTTCACATAAGCATCGCAGCCCCAAACTTTAAGAAACGACAACTTTGGTTTCTTGCCAAACCACAGTTCATAAGGCGTCGTCTCAACGGATTTTGATGGTGCCCTATTTAACGTGAATGCGGCCGTCTCTAAAGCATATCCCCAAAATGATAGCGGTAAATCAGTAAGAGACATCATAGATCGCACCATATCTAGTAAAGTACGATTATGACGTTCGGACACACCATTACGCTGTGGTGTTCCGGGTGGCGTGAGTTGCGAAACTATTCCACAGTTTTTCAAATGTACACCAAACTCGTAACTCAAATATTCTCCTCCACGATCAGATCGTAGAAACTTTATTTTCTTGTTACGATGATTTTCAACTTCACTCTGAAATTCTTTGAACTTTTCAAATGTTTCAGA
>NW_021214758.1:0-1145 GCF_002162155.2 Triticum dicoccoides | reverse complement strand
CATCAGCGTCAGTCTTCTTCTTAAAAATCCATTTATTCTCAATTGCTTGCCGATCATCGGGCAAGTCAACCAAAGTCCATACTTTGTTCTCATACATGGATCCCATCTCAGATTTCATGGCTTCAAGCCACTTTACGGAATCTGGGCTCACCATCGCTTCTTCATAGTTCGTAGGTTCATCATGATCTAGTAGCATGACCTCCAGAACAGGATTACCGTACCACTCTGGTGCGGATCTTACTCTGGTTGATCTACGCGGTTCAGTAGTATCTTGATCTGAAGTTTCATGATCATTATCATTGGCTTCCTCACTAACTGGTGTAGGTGTCACTGAAACAGTTTTCTGTGATGAATTACTTTCCAGTAAGGGAGCAGGTACAGTTACCTCATCAAGTTCTACTTTCCTCCCACTCACTTCTTTCGAGAGAAACTCCTTCTCTAGAAATGATCCATTCTTAGCAACGAATGTTTTGCCTTCGGATCTGTGATAGAAGGTGTACCCAACAGTTTCCTTTGGGTATCCTATGAAGACACATTTCTCCGATTTGGGTTCGAGCTTATCAGGTTGAAGCTTTTTCACATAAGCATCGCAGCCCCAAACTTTAAGAAACGACAACTTTGGTTTCTTGCCAAACCACAGTTCATAAGGCGTCGTCTCAACGGATTTTGATGGTACCCTATTTAACGTGAATGCGGCCGTCTCTAAAGCATATCCCCAAAATGATAGCGGTAAATCAGTAAGAGACATCATAGATCGCACCATATCTAGTAAAGTACGATTACGACGTTCGGACACACCATTACGCTGTGGTGTTCCGGGTGGCGTGAGTTGCGAAACTATTCCACAGTTTTTCAAATGTACACCAAACTCGTAACTCAAATATTCTCCTCCACGATCAAATCGTAGAAACTTTATTTTCTTGTTACGATGATTTTCAACTTCACTCTGAAATTCTTTGAACTTTTCAAATGTTTCAGACTTATGTTTCATTAAGTAAATATACCCATATCTGCTTAAATCATCTGTGAAGGTGAGAAAATAACGATATCCGCCACGAGCCTCAATATTCATCGGGCCACATACATCGGTATGTATGATTTCCAACAAATCTGTTGCTCTCTCCATAGTACCGGAGAACGGTGTT
>NW_021214757.1:0-607 GCF_002162155.2 Triticum dicoccoides | reverse complement strand
CGACACGTAAACGCACCTCAGGGTTCGTTAATCATGGAAATCACTCCGGGACCCCAAAACAGTGAGTAATAGTCCACGAAATGGGCAGGAATCTACAAAAACCGCGAGTGTTGATGACCAACACGTAAACGCACCCCAGGGTTCGTTAATGGTGGAAATAACTCCGAGACCCCCAAACAGTGACTAATAGTCCACGAATCGGGCCAGAATCAGCCAAAACCGCGACTGTTGGTGACCGGCACGTAAACGCACCCCAGGGTTCGTTAATCGTGGAAATCACTCCGGGACCCCAGAACAGTAAGTAATAGTCCATGAAACAGGCCAGAATCGGCCAAAACTGTGAGTGTTGATGACCGACACATGACCGCACCTTGGGGTTCAACAACTATGGAAATCACTCCGGGGCCCCAAAACAGTGAGTAATAGTCCACGAAACGGGCCAGACTCGGCCAAAATTGTGAGTGTTGATGACCGTCACATAAGCGCACCTTGGGGTTCAACAACTACGGAAATCGCTTCAGGACCCCAAAACGGTGAGTAATAGTCCAAGGAACGGTCCAGAATCGGCCAAAACCGCGAGTGTTGATAACCGACACATAAGCGCACC
>NW_021214756.1:0-1204 GCF_002162155.2 Triticum dicoccoides | reverse complement strand
TGTCACATCCCTAGCTTCTGGTAATGCTCTAGGCTAGCTTCATGTGTGCATCATGTTTAACTTTTGAATGAACTTGAAATGGGGATTGCTCAAACCCTAGCATTAAAGGAATTCACTAGGTTCACCTAAAATACTTTCAAGCAAGTCCAAATGGCTTTCAAAAATGTTCATGATTTTTGACAAAGGTGAAAAACCTCTACCAAAAATGATGCCAATATTTTGGGCCATTATGGATTTTTGAATAATCCATATTGTATTTGAATTGGGGCATTTAAATACTATTAATATTTTTAAATGCTCCAACAATTCTGAAAATTGATAAGGGTCACTGGAATAATTCAGAAAGCACCCATATTTATTTCCAGGATTTTATAAAATGATTTGTTATTTAAAACAAATCAAAAACAAATTGCAGAAATAGAAAAAAATAAAACAGAACAAAAATAAAGGGGAGAGAGGCCACCTGGGCCACTTACCTGGCCTTACCCGCGCAGCCACCAGAGCCGGCCCAGTTCCCCCAGCCGGCCCAGCCCACCTCCTCCTCCTTTGTCCTCTTCCTCCTCTGCCAGGAGGACGAGCAGAGGCGAGGCGTGGCGCTCGCCGACGCCGCCTCGGCCACCTCCTGCTTCCCCCCCTAGCCACCTCCTGCTTCCTCCTTGGCCTCCCCAGCGACGCCCCGGACGACGCCACGCGCCTCCCCGACCGTCCCTCACTCTCTCCCGAGCTCTCCCCCTCCTCTGTTTCTCTCTCCCTCTCGTACCGAGCGCAGCCGTCGCCGCCGACGAGCTCTCTCGTGCCCACCGGGCCTCCCTCGCTCCCCCCGACTAGCCCAGAGGCTCCGCCTCGACCTCCTCTTCCTCTCCACCAAGCCACGAGGCCCCGGACGCCCTGCATCGCCGCCACGTCGCCGTTCCCCTCCTCGGCCACCGGAGGTCGTCGCCGTTCGATTCACCGCCGACAGGTCGCCCCCGAGCCCGCTGAGACGCACTCTGCAACCACAGTGAGCTCTTGGATCGATTCCCCCTCCTCTCCTGCTCGCGTTCTTGCTCTAGCCCCGTTCCCCACCTCCGCCGAAGCTCGCCGCCGCCACGGCCGACGAGCTCCATGCTCCTGAGCTCGTCCGCTCGCCCGAGCATCACCAGCGTGCTCACCGCGCTCCTGCGAACCCGAAACACCCACGAGTGCTCCCTGCCATGCCCTATAA
>NW_021214755.1:0-631 GCF_002162155.2 Triticum dicoccoides | reverse complement strand
GCGGCAGCTGCGTGGCTTCGTCCGGGGCGTTCCAGGCGACGAGGAGGAAGCAGGAGGTGGCCAGCAGGGGGGGGGAGGTGGCGCGCGCGCGTGCCGGCGAGCGTCGGGCACACGCCCGTCCTCCTGGCAGAGGAGGAAGGCGACAGGGGAGGGGGGGGCCAGGCGGGCTGGGCCGCCTCCTGGCTGGGCCGGCCTGCTGGTGCTGGGCTGCGCAGGGGAGGGGAGGCCCAGGTAAGCCCCTCCTCCTTTTATTTTTGTTTTCTAATTTTTCTGACATTTGTTTTGATTTGATAAATATATTAAATCATTTAATTTTATTATGCCAATTTTTGCAGGGGCTAATGGTATTATTCCAGAGCTCTTGTATAATTGGCATAATTTTTGGACCATATTTCATATATATAGAAATATATCTCCAATGCAAATATTTATCGAATTAATCCAAATGGCCAAAATAAATGTCCATGAGCTCCTAAAAATATTGTTTTGATTTTTATCTCTGTCCAATATTTTTAGAGGGCATCATGAGCATTTTCTTGGACCCTTTTGGAGAAATTTTTATTTGGGTCATTTTCAAAAATGATTCTGAGGGTTCCACCAATCCTCATTTCAAATTTAAATGAAATTTAAA
>NW_021214754.1:0-1138 GCF_002162155.2 Triticum dicoccoides | reverse complement strand
TGAGCCATTCGCAGTTTCACAGTTCAAATTGGTTCATACTTGCACATGCATGGCTTAATCTTTGAGACAAGCATATGACTACTGGCAGGATCAACCAGGTAGCACGTCCTTGGTGACTACCAGCACGGCCATCGTCCTGCGCTTCCACTTTCGTGGAAACTCAGAGGCAACAGCCGGGCCGGTTGTCGCTCTTGAGCGGCACAGCTCATCGTCCTTGAGGATCGGCGCAGAGAGTTGCGTATCCTACCACGTAACTGTGGAGAGGTAGAGGCAACTCCTGTTCCGGTTGTTCTCAGTTCGGAGAGCTTTGGGTCGGGTCGAGGCAACCAAATGGGCCACGACACTTTATCGTGAGCAGCATCCGAGACCAAAAGCGGGAGCGAGGTTGCCTTGATAGCAACGGGCACGTAATGTGCCAGGCCCATGAGGCAACGCCGCAAGCGCTATTTGGCCGCAGCGGCACACCCAATGGGCGTCCGCTGCGAGGCAACAATTATCTGAAGCACCACTTCCCGTAGGTCGGGTACTAGCACGCAAGCACTCTTAATCCAGCAATTCGAAGCCACACGAGGGATGGGACACGGCGCCGGTAGTCGGCCGCAGTACAACGGGGGATCTACCGGCAGACACGGGTCCAAAGCTACTCATGCGCTTAGTAGCCAACAAGCGGTCAAACCAACCAAGCCTCCGCCCGTGCAGAGCACGAGAGGATCACTTGCACGAAGGCGTCCTGCAAGGCCAAATCACGCGTGTCACACCAGCAGCAATAAAGCTACGGATGCAACGATTTTCCGAAGGCAACTCTATCGGGACATCGGTGCAACGTTGTCGGACGGTCTTATCATGCACGAAACGGGCTACTTTCCTGTTTCCCGAGCCGCATTCGGCTGTTGGGTCAGAATTTCACTTGAGACGTACAGGGGACCGGGACAGCGATGACGTTGCCACCGAGGGGCAACGTTTTTCCGGAGGCGACATTGGAGGGACATCGTTGCGACTGTTTACCGTCGGTCGGATCGTGTACGCAACGGGGTACTTTCCTGTTTCCCGAGCCACCTTCGGCTGTTGGGTCAGAATTTCTCACGAGACGTACACGGGACCGGGCCAACACCTTCGTGATGGCATAACGACGGGACAT
>NW_021214753.1:0-950 GCF_002162155.2 Triticum dicoccoides | reverse complement strand
AAGTAGTGGCCGGTGATGAACTCGAACCATTGCCGGCCACCATCATCTTCGGCACCAGCCAATGATATCAGTTGGGCAGTGGGGAAGCGAGCCATCCTTTGCGCTGAAGCATATACCTCCGGGGCTCCCGGCAGTCCGGTGATCGTGCTGCTGGACATGAGGAACACAAATCGATCAGCGCGCGACCATTTAGGCTAGGTATTATATACCTGTGCTGTCCAGAACTAGCACTGCATAGTTCATTTGAATGTAATGAAATCCGTCATGTTTGTGTGAAAACCCGGTATTTTATATGATTTCCGTCGTTGTTTATATGAAATATCAGTTTGTCTACGTGTTTGCGTGAATTTCGTCCGGTTGATTGAGTTGCTGTCATAATGTGTGCGGCTACGGTTGGATGGCGTAATTTGCGGGTTGCCCGTCGGTCTGCGGGCGGCTCGGGCGGCGTTGTGGGACAAAAAAACACAGCTCGTGCGAGCTCATCTCCAACGTGCGCGCTGGAGGATGCATGACACCATGGGCACCCGAGCCATTCCTCGTTCATCGATGGCAAAGGCACCGGTGGACAAAAGGGTCACCAATATTTTGGCTACCCCAGGCAAGATCCAAACAGCCCCTCCCAACAGATTCAAATCCCTCGTTCGCCGTGGAATTTTGCCATGTGTTGTTTTCATGGACTAGCAAGATGCCCGTGCATTGCACGGAACATCAAGATGCATGTTTTACAAACCCCCGCATGCATGCAAGGGATAATTAATGTCCTCCTTTGCTAGTACCACGAGGCAAAGACCATTAATATTGCATCGATTAGTGTTAGTGGCCTTGTATATCTGCAAATTGTAATTTTGATAGCGGCCCCTTGTATATAAAAATGGAGGGAGAAATATGAGAGATAAGGTGAGGAGGAGTGGGGCGTGGTGCCGTGGTGGTGACTGGTGGTCGGACTAGGC
>NW_021214752.1:0-950 GCF_002162155.2 Triticum dicoccoides | reverse complement strand
AAGTAGTGGCCGGTGATGAACTCGAACCATTGCCGGCCACCATCATCTTCGGCACCAGCCAATGATATCAGTTGGGCAGTGGGGAAGCGAGCCATCCTTTGCGCTGAAGCATATACCTCCGGGGCTCCCGGCAGTCCGGTGATCGTGCTGCTGGACATGAGGAACACAAATCGATCAGCGCGCGACCATTTAGGCTAGGTATTATATACCTGTGCTGTCCAGAACTAGCACTGCATAGTTCATTTGAATGTAATGAAATCCGTCATGTTTGTGTGAAAACCCGGTATTTTATATGATTTCCGTCGTTGTTTATATGAAATATCAGTTTGTCTACGTGTTTGCGTGAATTTCGTCCGGTTGATTGAGTTGCTGTCATAATGTGTGCGGCTACGGTTGGATGGCGTAATTTGCGGGTTGCCCGTCGGTCTGCGGGCGGCTCGGACGGCGTTGTGGGACAAAAAAACACAGCTCGTGCGAGCTCGTCTCGAACGTGCGCGCTGGAGGATGCATGACACCATGGGCACCCGAGCCATTCCTCGTTCATCGATGGCAAAGGCACCGGTGGACAAAAGGGTCACCAATATTTTGGCTACCCCAGGCAAGATCCAAACAGCCCCTCCCAACAGATTCAAATCCCTCGTTCGCCGTGGAATTTTGCCATGTGTTGTTTTCATGGACTAGCAAGATGCCCGTGCATTGCACGGAACATCAAGATGCATGTTTTACAAACCCCCGCATGCATGCAAGGGATAATTAATGTCCTCCTTTGCTAGTACCACGAGGCAAAGACCATTAATATTGCATCGATTAGTGTTAGTGGCCTTGTATATCTGCAAATTGTAATTTTGATAGCGGCCCCTTGTATATAAAAATGGAGGGAGAAATATGAGAGATAAGGTGAGGAGGAGTGGGGCGTGGTGCCGTGGTGGTGACTGGTGGTCGGACTAGGC
>NW_021214751.1:0-928 GCF_002162155.2 Triticum dicoccoides | reverse complement strand
GAACGGGAAAGTGGTGCAGCTCAGGAAAATGTTCCTGTGATGCCCACACCAACTGAAGAGGAAACCAATGATGATGATCAAGGTACTTCGGATCAAGTTGCTACTGAACTTCGTAGGTCCACAAGGACATGTTCCGCACCAGAGTGGTACGGCAACCCCGTCCTGGAAATCATGTTGTTAGACAACGGTGAACCTTCGAACTATGAAGAAGCGATGGCGGGCCCAGATTCCAACAAATGGCTTGAAGCCATGAAATCCGAGATAGAATCCATGTATGAAAACAAAGTATGGACTTTGACAGACTTGCCCGATGATCGGCGAGCGATAGAAAACAAATGGATCTTTAAGAAGAAGACAGACGCGGATGGTAATGCCACCATCTATAAAGCTCGACTTGTCGCTAAGGGTTATCGACAGGTTCAAGGGATTGACTACGACGAGACATTCTCTCCCGTAGCAAAGCTAAAGTCCGTCCGAATCATGTTAGCAATTGCCGCATACTATGATTATGAGATATGGCAGATGGACGTCAAAACAGCATTCCTTAATGGGCATCTTAAGGAAGAACTGTATATGATGCAGCCGGAAGGTTTTGTCGATCCTAAGAACGCTAACAAAGTATGCAAGCTCCAGCGATCCATTTATGGGCTGGTGCAAGCATCTCGGAGTTGGAATATTCGCTTTGATGAGATGATCAAAGCGTTTGGGTTTATGCAGACTTATGGAGAAGCCTGCGTTTACAAGAAAGTGAGTGGGAGCTCTGTAGCATTTCTCATATTATATGTAGATGACATACTCTTGATGGGAAATAATATAGAATTTCTGGACAACATTAAGGCCTACTTGAATAAGTGTTTTTCAATGAAGGACCTTGGAGAAGCTGCTTACATATTAGGCATCAAGATCTATAGAGATAGATCGAGACGCC
>NW_021214750.1:0-1400 GCF_002162155.2 Triticum dicoccoides | reverse complement strand
CCCCCCCCCCCCAAGTCGAGATGAGACTTCGGACTTTATATAAGAAAAAGAGAAAGACCAAAAAAGATAAAGGCCAAATAAAAAAATGAGAGAAAAAGAGAGAAGGGACAATGCCACTATCCTTTTTACCACACTTGTGCTTCAATGTAGCACCATGATCTTCATGATAGAGAGCCTCCTATGTTGTCACTTTCATATACTAGTGGGAATTTTTCATTATAGAACTTGGCTTGTATATTCCAATGATGGGCTTCCTCAAAACGTCCTAGGTCTTTGTGAGCAAGCAAGTTGGATGCACCCCCATTTAGTTTCTTTTGTTAAGCTTTCATACATTTATAGCTCTAGTGCATCCGTTGCATGGCAATCCCTACTCACTCACATTGATATCTATTAATGGGCATCTCCATAGCCCTTTGATATGCCTAGTTGATGTGAGACTATCTTCTCCTTTTTTGTCTTCTCTACAACCACCATTCTATTCCACATATAGTGCTATGTCCATGGCTCACGCTCATGTATTGCGTGAAAGTTGAAAAAGTTTGAGATTACTAAAGTATGAAACAATTACTTGGCTTGTCATCGGGGTTGTGCATGATTAAATACTTTGTGTGATGAAGATAGAGCAACAGCCAGACTATATGATTTTGTAGGGATAACTTTCTTTAGCCACATTATTTTGAGAGGACATGATTAGTTGATTAGTATGCTTGAAGTATTACTATTTCTTATGTCAATATGAACTTTTATTTTGAATCATTTGGATATGAACATTCATGCGACAATAAAGAAAATTACATTGAGAATTATGCTAGGGAGCATTCCACATCAAAAATTCTATTTTTATCATTTACCTACTCGAGGACGAGCAGGAATTAAGCCTGGGGATGCTTGATACGTCTCCAACGTATCTATAATTTTTGATTGTTCCATGCTATTACTTTACCCGTTTTGAATTTTTATGGGCTTCACTTTACACTTTTATATCATTTTTGGGACTAACCTACTAACCGGAGGCCCAGCCCAAATTGCTATTTTTTGCCTATTTCAATGTTTCGAAGAAAAGGAATATCAAACGGAGTCCAAACGAGATGAAACCTTCGGGAACGATCTTTTTGGAACTAATGCAAACCTGGAGATTTGGAGTGGAAGTCAGGCAACAAGCGAGGCGCCCACGAGGGTGCCCGGCGCGCCGCCTACAGGTGGGCGCCACCGCACCCTCGTGGGCCCCTCAAGCGTTCACCAACCTACTTATTCCTCCTATGCATACCCACGTACCCTGAAACCATCGAGGAGCACCACGAAAACCTAATTCCACCGCTGCAACCTTCTGTATCTGCGAGATCCCATCTTGGAGCCTACGCCGGCGCTCCGCCAAAGGGGGAATCGACCATGGAGGGCCT
>NW_021214749.1:0-2033 GCF_002162155.2 Triticum dicoccoides | reverse complement strand
AAAAGAGCCTTACGTTCCATCCCACAATCAATTCCCTTACATAACTAAAGAATTTCTAGACTCAACTTCGACCAGTTTGGCTTGGTAATCCTACAGGCAGTCAAGCTCTGATACCAACGCTGTCAGGACCCCGACTCAATGCCACATCGATCTAGCATGTAACACCTCATATCACTTTGCGGCCTCACGCACGGTATTCCCACGGGTGTCGCCTTACCTTTGCCCGGGACCGTTTGCGCCTTTTGGCACACGTATATGACAGTGTCGCTAGCATCCATATGATAAGGAGCCCGGGCTGACATGGCTAGTCGTAAACCCAAAGTGGCACAGACTTACAGGGACAGGCATCCATGACCCAGCATCGAACGTGTCGGTCATCAGCGAGCGAATCCAGGCTGTAGCACTGGGCTAGCAGGACTCCGGTGAACCGGGCTGTAGCGGGCTAACAGGACTCTGGTATTCATCGCGTGACATTTCCCCGAAGGGACAGACACAGGAACGAAGAAGGACACATGCCAGCCAGCCTAAGTGTTCCGGAGCAGTAGCAAGCTACCGTGGCTCGGTGGAAACACTAGGAGACATTTCCCGGTAAGAGAGGCTACTAAAGATAAACAACTAGATGGTCAGATCCCACACATACCAAGCATTTCAAAACATACACACAATATGCTCGATATGTGCAAATACAACATGGCATCACAACATGACTCTATGACTCAAGTATTTATGCAATAGGCTCCGAGGAGCAAGATATTACAAACAGGGGTCTCACGACCCAACATTCAGAGCATACAAGTCAAAGCACAAGCGGAAGCTATCATGTCTGAGTACAGACATCTAGAAATGAAAAAGGCTGAGAAGCCTGACTATCTACCAGATCCTGTCGGGGCACAAGATCGTAGCTGAGGTAACAAGCTAAACGTCGAAGTCCACGCGGAACTACTAGTGAGACCGA
This sequence comes from Triticum dicoccoides, assembly GCF_002162155.2. Taxonomy (NCBI): domain Eukaryota; kingdom Viridiplantae; phylum Streptophyta; class Magnoliopsida; order Poales; family Poaceae; genus Triticum; species Triticum dicoccoides. The sequence continues at coordinate 1,078 of NW_021214749.1, read as the reverse complement.
AGTCTCTCTGCAAAACATAAAATAGGCAAACGTGAGTACAAATGTACCCAGCAAGACTTACATCAGAACTAACTACATATGCATCATTATCAACAAAGGGGATGGTGGGGTTTAACTGCAGCAAGCCAGCTTTGACTCGGTGGCTATCCTAAACTACGACTGCAAGTGACTCTTTTGAGGTGGCGCACACGAGTCCACATATTCACCAACCAATACACCACTATGGAACCGCTCCCGTCTCCCTACGAGAACGCCATCCATAGCACTCACGCTTATCTTGCGTATTTTTTTGAGTATCCACTTTCAATTGTCTATGAACTGATATAAGCAACCCAGAAGTCCTTTTCCGCGGACACGGCTATTCGAATAGATCATATTAACCCTGCAGGGGTGTACTTCTTCACACACGCTCTCACCACTTACCGCCGTTTACACGACATGTACTCGGCAACCTTCAAGCGGAAGCCCAACGTGGGTGTCGGCCACGGCCTGCCCAAACACTCAAGTCTCTAGTCCAGGTTTATCGCCTATTCGGGTTCCATCCATGAGGAGATCCGGCCGGAGTTTCGCTCACAGCCCCAAACGATGTGAACAGGGTTCCCGAGACACCAAACGGCGCCCGGTACACCGTGCCACGTGCCTACCGCATCACAGCCCACCCCTACGGTCAGCGCTGCGCACGGCCTCCAGCATACTACAAACACCAGAAACTACTTGCAACTCCTGGACAGAGGACAAGGGTGATCAAGAAGCCGAGAGGGTCCATTGGTTTCGGGCCCAATGCGTGGTAGTAGCTGAATCATGGATCACAAACACAGAACTCAGTTCCTGAGGACGGCTGCAATGAGACAACCCACCATGTACTCCTACATGGCCTCTCACCGCTACCTTTACCAAATCGTGTTCACACACTTAGCTCACACACAGTAGGACATGTTCACACGCCTCTGATTCATCCCCGATGAATCAGACCTGACTCAACTCTAAGCAGTAGCAGGCATGACAAACAAACATGAATGAGTAGGCACAACAGGGCTCAAACAACTCCTACTCATGCTAGTGGGTTTCATCTATTTAC
>NW_021214748.1:0-1679 GCF_002162155.2 Triticum dicoccoides | reverse complement strand
AAAAATTCAAAAAATTGGAAAACCTTCGCATTGTGTCATTATATGTGACCAAGTTACCAAGAAAAATATATGTAAACTTGTAATATGGATATTATTTTAAAAAAGTGTTCTCTGAAACGAGCTATCAAGTGTGAAGATTCATGGCTTTGAAGCCAAATGATCAATCTTATGGCCACATTCATGACATAGTTTGTTCAAATGATCTCATATTGTGCACAAGGGTGCATATTGGAATTACAAACAATGTTGCCTAAGGAATTTTTCATTTTCTTTGGACCAAAATTCATTTTCCATTTTTCGAGTGCCGAAATTGAGTTTTTTTGTGGAGGACCTAGCAAATATTTGTTGCAAAATTGTACCAAATAAATTTTCTATAGTACTAGGACATATTTAATGCACAATTGACCAAATGGTTGGGTTTCAAAAGCTTTTATCCACCTCTCATGAAAAAGACAAATTTCTGCCGATTCAGTTGGAAGCGGGTCAAATTTGAACTGCGGCTGCCTCATAGTTTGCTCTTATTTTTTTTCAAAAATCATTTATAGGTACATAAGTATCTATTTAATCAAAGAAACACAAAAAAATTCCAAGAATCAACCACTAGCCAGGAACGGTCAAGCCCGTCGTTTTGACAGCATTTTGAAACGGGCATAAAAAATTCAAAAAAAATCAAAAAATTGGAAAACCTTCGCATTGTGTCATTATATGTGAGCAAGTTTCCAGGAAAAATAATAAACTTGTAATACGGAAATTATTTAAAAAATTGTTCTCAGAAATGAGCTATCATGCGTGAGGATTCATGGCTTTCAAGCCAAATGATCAATCTTATGGCCACATTCATGGCATATTTGTTCAAATGATCTCATATTGTGCACAAGGGTGCATATTGAAATTCCAAACAATGTTGCCTAAGGGAGTTTTCATTTTATTTTCACGGAAAATACATTTTCCATTTTCTGAGTGCCCGAAATGAGTATTTTTGTGAAGGACCTACCATATATTTGTTGCAAAATTGGACCTAATCAATTTCATAAAATACTAGGCCATATTTAATGCACAATTGAAAAATGGTTGGGTGTCAAAAGTTTTGATCCACCTCTGGTGAAAAAGACAAATTCCCGCCGATTCAGCTGGAAGCGAGTCAAATTTGAACTGCAGCTGCCTCATAGCTTGGTCATTATTTTTTCCAAAAATTATTTCTAGGTAAATAAGTATCTATTTAATCAGAAATACATGGTTTGATGGCGATACATCGAGGTTTGGACGGTGGCTGAGGGCCCTAACTCTAGATCGCATAAGCTCGCATGCCCGCCGCGTGGTCACTGCGTGACCGTGGCGTTGCCATGTGTTCTGGGCGGCCTAGGCTTGTCTAGTGGGTTTTGCACTCCCCAGGTATGTGCTAGGAGCAAAATTACAACATAAGATTCTCATGAGGAGACCAAACTATGCTCAGAGATGAATTAGCAGCCAAGTGTTTGATTAGCGGTACGGGAAATGCACATGGCCAATGGGCGTGCGTTTTGGCTAAGGATGATCATATACTAAAAAGAATGTCTTCACAAATTTTTAGGGAAATCAAGAATACATAAATAACACTTTCTTCACAAAGTGCTGCTTTGAACAGAATACGAAAATGAATATTTTTGAGTTTTTTTGAACTAGGCAAGGAAGGTTTTTGA
>NW_021214747.1:0-3221 GCF_002162155.2 Triticum dicoccoides | reverse complement strand
AAGCAGCCAGAGGAGAAAAGTACATGTTCTACTAATCTGACAAAGACAGAGGAAATGAAGCGGCAATCAGATCCGGTGCCGTCTGGCCCTTTTCTTTTCTTTTCCTTTTCCTTCTCTCTTTTCTTTTCTGTTTTTCTATTTTTCTTTATTGTTTTATATTATTTTGAGCTAACAAATGCATTTAGTTAAGTGTGCAACTTAGCAAAAAAAAAAGATTAGGCAAGGTTTTGAGTTAAACCACCAAGTTTCAAAATATTTTAGAATAGTTTAAATATTTATTTAAATTGAAAAGCCCCATATAATTGCTACTGGAGTAGTATTAAATGTCTAAGGGGCATTTTAATATTTTGTAAAATGTTGATTCTCACATACTCCCTCCGTTCCAAAATAGATGACTCAATTTTGTACTAACTTTAGTATAAAATTGGGTCATCTATTTTGGAATGGAGGTAGTAACAATTAGTTAGTGAATATTTGTAACCCAACCTACATTTTTATTTTACCTTTTAATTTTTTTAATTATTTGACTTTATTTCAAATTTGATTTTGAATTGGGTTTGGATCAAGGTGAGGTTTAGCAAAATTAATTGTGATGACATGGAACCATTAGCATGTGATTACCGATAGCTTATCTACCGGGGTGTTACAGTCCGAATCGCTACCACGCCCACATCTGACCATCCTGGCCCCACCAAAACCCCCTTTCCCTCGCCTGCGCGCGCTTCTCACCCGGTGTCAGCTGTTCACATTCATGTCGTTGTAGAGCGTCCGCTCCGCATTGACGCTGGCGCGAAACGGAGGCGACCTCTCACTACCGACATTGAAGCAGCGCACCGATCGAGAGAGTGCCGCCCACTGCATGCGCGGCTGAACACGCCTCATCGCCGCATTCATTCGGCTTCTGACTGCCGCGCCTACCTCCATTGAACCCGCACGTGGGCTAAGAAACCTACTCCTGACACACGTCCGTCAGTGAGCCGTCCAACATTAAACACAATGTCGGTTGGCTCCTCGCGTCCGTCTAATATTTAAACAAGGCCAGGCACCAGGCAAGACATGCACCACATCTCCGCTCCTCATCTCCTATTTGCACCATACTCTGAAAATTTGTAAGCAATGTCAAATCATGTACCCGAGGTACCCGAGGTACTAGCCACGTCAAATCATGTCGATAGCCCAAAGGTACCCGAGGTACTAGCCACGTCAAATCATGTCGATGTATAGAGAAATTGATGAGGTATGCAATGATTTGAGACCCTGGCTCATGTGATCGACGAGCGGTCGGCCGCGATGCGGCATATCTTCAGGCAATCATTTGCGCCATACCATTTCACTTGGCCAAAATACCACCTGCCTTTTGAACAATACAAGCCTATTTACCATATAAATCTGTGAACTAAAACAAGGATTGTAAAATGACAAGATATTTCAGTTCTGACCTCCAATTAACAACAACTAATGAATGAACTACCGAGAGACATTTGGTTGAAAGTTCAGCCACATTTAAAAAGAATATACTATTCTCTTCGTTCTATAATGTATGACTTTTTTTATACTAGTGTAATCTATGGGACAGAGGGAGTAGTTATCTTTACTTGACTTGACCAGCTCTGTCATCAGAGCATTCATACGCCGTGCACACATTTGGCTGGTTCATTTACTGCCTCAATAGCCAAAGCTATCCAAGGTAGTAGATGGGGCAAATCATGTCGTTGTACATTTTTTTAATGATCAAATGATATTTTCATTCAGTGCGATATACCGAAGTGATATAACCGTACAAAAATGAATGCTTGATGTCTGCATAACATGACACACACATCCAACACGTTCAACAAAATAATAAATAAAGAGATGTATATGTGTGGTGCAATGATCCTGGACCCGGCTCATGACGATCAACTCTAGTAGTACTACCCGGATGCGGACTAGGAGCACTCGGCGACGATGCTCACTGGTATCTCATCCACTGCTCTGCTGTCTAGGTGAAATAAGTTGTTGTTGTTGAATACACTGCTCCAGTATATAGATTGGCACATTGTGTTGCCGACAATAAATTAGGCCCAAGCCTGGACTGTAAGTACAGAACAATATAATTAGTCACTTATTGGAATGCAAGGACTATTGAGCCACCGATACTTTATCCCTACCTTGTTAATAACACCAGTTGTACTCTCCATTGCCATTGCTAGATCGAACCTAAGCTCGACCCTTTCAATCATTGTGTAACACCTCGAGAATCTTGCTACAGTAATCTTCCCATAATGGTGGCCATGTCATCATGATTATTAGTATGCAAAATGCCACTTGTTCAAAAACCAAAGTCAAATTCAAATTTAAATAGAAGGTGGAATTATTCTTTCTTCAAACAGTAAAACTAAAATGTTCGCTTTATTCTAAAATTTCCGGTGGTCATTTTCATGTTGAAACTTGAAACCAACTTCATTTGACTCACTAACAAATTCCTAGGAAATTAATAAGTGGTCCATCAGAAAATAAAATGTTCTCTTAAAAATAAAATAATTAGTTTCGCTTTCCCAATTAATGTGAAACTTTGTGGACAGTTCCAACATATAGCCTAGTAATTATGTGCCAAGTTTCAACTCAAACAAAAATTGTTTGCTATTTTAGTTAAATGCAAAACAGTGACAAATGTTTGACACAAAGGAATAAGGAGAAAGTCTCCGGTGCACTTTGGCCCATGATGAATAGTACCCAGCCCAGCCCAATAACACTCTCCTTCAACCTCCTGTTCATCGAGCGTGTTGGACGCCGCACACACGTCCGTGGCCGTGGATGGCCATGCTGCGGCCATCCCGCGACGCCTGCCTCTACAAGAGCACCCCGACCACCCTCACTAACCTTAGCTTTGTTTCCTCCCCCTCGCGCCTCCCTCACTTCGGCCTGAGCTCGGCCATCGCCGTGCCGTCGTCATAGCCATGGCCACTAGCCTCCTCGAGCGATGATACCATTCCAAGGAGGACCTCCATCTTCATCTTCGTCGACTATGCCGCTGGATCCACGCCACGCCGCCGCCGCCATCGCTGTCTTCCCCAACCACGGCTGACGTCGTCCACCTCGTCGATCCGCTCCATCAAGACCCTTCTGGCTCCCCTGAGCCCCCTGTCGGCCCCGTTGTGAGCCCCCGCGGCTGTTCCTCCCTCGCCCTCCTTGAATCACCATCGTAGCTGCCACCCCGAACTCGTCCAGAGCTTCGCGCG
>NW_021214746.1:0-1137 GCF_002162155.2 Triticum dicoccoides | reverse complement strand
CTAACCACTCATATAATCCAAACTTAGTTTTAAATGCTGTTTTCCATTCATCTCCCAATTTCATACGAATTTGATGGTAGCCACTACGCAAATCAACTTTGGAGAATATTGTAGAGCCACTCAATTCATCAAGCATATCATCTAGCCTAGGAATAGGATGACGATAACGAATAGTAATATTATTAATGCCTCTACAATCAACACACATACGTGATGTACCATCCTTTTTCGGCACTAGAATAATAGGAACAGCACAAGGACTAAGGGATTCGCGTATATAACCTTTGTCGAGAAGCTCTTGTACTTGACGCATAATCTCCTTCGTCTCCTCTGGATTGGTACGGTATGGTGCACGGTTTGGCAGTGAAGCACCGGGAATTAAGTCAATCGGATGCTCAATCCCTCGAATAGGTGGTAATCTCGGTGGCACGTCTTGTGGAAAGACGTCAGCGAACTCCTGCAAAATGTTAGTGACAGCAGGAGGCAAAGAGGAAGGCACGTCCTCGAATGAAAATAATGCCTCTTTGCACACAAAAGCATAGCAAACAGATTTGCTGAAATCTAGCTCATCAATATCAGATTTGGTGGCAAATAAACATGCACTTTTCAATTTAATTTCAGAAGCAACACTAGATGGTTTATTATTAGGCTTCATTTGTTGCTCAAATTCTATAGCCACAATCTGATTTTCACTCTTATTCTTCTCCTGTTTTGCTTTAGTAGCTCTATTAATATCATCTTTCAAAATGGAATCAGGAGTCATAGGAAGCAAAGTAATATTTTTATCCTTATGAACAAGAGTATAGTGATTGTTTCTACCATGGTGTACAGAATTTTTATCAAATTGCCATGGTCTACCAAGTAATAAGGAACATGCTTGCATAGGTACCACATCACAATCAACATAATCAGCATATGTAGAGATACTAAAATGCACACGAACAGTACGTGTTACCTTAACCTTGCCGCTGTTGTTGAACCATTGGATGTAGTAAGGATGTGGATGTGGTCTTGTGGTGAGAGAAAGCTTCTCGACCATCTCCATGCTAGCCAAGTTGTTGCAGCTCCCTCCGTCTATGATGACGCGCACAGAACGTTCCTTCACAACTCCCTTGGTATGGAACAAATTGTGCCTCT
>NW_021214745.1:0-1157 GCF_002162155.2 Triticum dicoccoides | reverse complement strand
GAGTCATAGGAAGCAAAGTAATATTTTTATCCTTATGAACAAGAGTATAGTGATTGTTTCTACCATGGTGTAAAGAATTTTTATCAAATTGCCATGGTCTACCAAGTAATAAGGAACATGCTTGCATAGGTACCACATCACAATCAACATAATCAGCATATGTAGAGATACTAAAATGCACACGAACAGTACGTGTTACCTTAACCTTGCCGCTGTTGTTGAACCATTGGATGTAGTAAGGATGTGGATGTGGTCTTGTGGTGAGAGAAAGCTTCTCCACCATCTCCATGCTAGCCAAGTTGTTGCAGCTCCCTCCGTCTATTATGACGCGCACAGAACGTTCCTTCACAACTCCCTTGGTATGGAACAAATTGTGCCTCTGATTTTGCTCAGCTTGTGTGACCTGCACACTCAAAACACGTTGAGCAACTAAACATTCATACCTGTCAGCGTCTTCAGGAGCCATGTATTGCGTCTCGTGATCAGAATCATCTCCACCATGTTCTTCACGTGTAATAAGAGCCAATGTCTCCTCATCATAGTCACTAGCGGACTCATATCCACCATCCGCGGTAGCAATCATCACACGCGGAGATTTGCATTCCCTCGCATAATGACCTCCTCCCTTACAACGACGACAAATAATATCACTTGTGTGCCCTGTTGATGCCATGGAAGAAGAAGAACGCTGTGCAGGACCCGCAGGTGCGCTCTTGGAAGATAATGGTGGTTGTGCCTGTTTTCTTGTATCACGGCTGGAGGTGGCACCGGATGGAGGTGCTGGTGCAGTTGAAGTAGAAGATGCACGTGGTGTCCATGATGAAGGTCGGCCTGCAGAAAAGTTAGTTTGCCCCAATGCTTGTCGATCCTGCACTTCACGTTCAGCTTTACAAGCAAGATGGAATAAACGAGTGATATTAGTATACTCCTTATAGTCTAGAATGGTCTGAATCTCTCTATTTAATCCACCCAGAAAACGTGCAAGCATAGCTTCATTCTCCTCAACAATACCACATCTAATCATGCCAGTTTGTAATTCCTGATAATATTCTTCTACAGAATTTTTCCCTTGTCTTAAACGCTGCAATTTTTGAAGCAATTCACGTTGATAATATGGTGGAACCCAACGCGTACGGATAGCAGTTTTCAAAGCAGCC
>NW_021214744.1:0-842 GCF_002162155.2 Triticum dicoccoides | reverse complement strand
GGGCCCGTCCCCGTCGCGCCGTCCCCGCGTCGCCGCCCCGGCCCGTCACTGCCCTCGGCCGTCGCCTCGCCGTCGCCATCGCCCCGCTGTGAGCTCTCCCCCTCTAACCCCTCTCCCTCGCCCCCGGCGACCACCATGGGCGCCACCCCTCCCCGAGCCCATACACACACACACACACACACACAAGCATGATGAACACACACACACACACACACATATGTATGAATTAATGCATGTATATATTAGTATATATGTATTTTGTATGTTTAATTAGTTTAGATTATTTAGATTATTATTTTTTCACTATTATATATGTATGAATGCATGTTAGATGGATATAATTAGTGTTTAATTAGTATGGAAATTTTTTATATAATGTTGTTTTTCAGTTTTTTAATGGATGTATAGAAGTTGTGTTTTCTGTTTTTAGTGTTAGATGCTTAATTAGTATGAAATAGTATATAGATTTTTGAAATAGTAGAAATGTTAGAAATTTTAGTTATCAAAATCCAATCATTAAAAAAATATTACTTTTTGCGGGCATATAGCTAGTATTTGTTCTCGACGATGCCCGGCCCGCATCCTCGTCGTCGACCCGTCCGCGACGATGTCCAGCCGACCCATGTCCGGGACTGGGCTCCGCCGGGCTGGCACTGGGAGGTGCTGCCTGGAGGGGCGCGCCGCTTGATGAGGAACCCGGCCCAGGGTCCCATCGTCGACCCTGATCTCGTTTGGTGGCGTTCGCGTGGGCCAGTTTCGGTGCGGAGGGACCCGGCCCCGCCGGAGGAGGTACGTCGCCGTGTCAGGGAGGAGGACGAGCACGTCCGTCGCTACATGGTTGC
>NW_021214743.1:0-860 GCF_002162155.2 Triticum dicoccoides | reverse complement strand
TCTCGACAAATGTGTCGTGATCATCATCATCATTCCGAGCTCTTCCAGGAATTCAATTGAATTCATGATGGGTAATACCATCCTTGCCCCTCGATGATTCCTGTTCTCATCGACCACTTTATTGCCTTCCGTTCAACACAACTTGTTCGTGTTTTGTGTAAACCTTGAGATCACTGCTACCCAGCAGTTGATCTTCCTTACCTCGGAAGTATTACCATCTCTTTTTGTCAAGAATGTGGTGAGAATTTCACCACCTCTTAATAATTCTTGATATCATAATACTTCTTGCCATCTTCGTTCATTCCTTGGTCCCCGTATTGTTTTCAACCGGAATACCGACAATGGAGCTATGACGTGTGAATTCAAAACTTCTAGCAACCCTATTGCTTTGAAGTGAATGGGCGATAGTTCATTCTAAGTCCTTCGCTAATTGAATCACCATTCTAACATTGGTCGTGCAACCCAACCCGTACTTCGGGCGCACCCTTCAACCAATGTTTAATTGTGTATGTTTTCCTCGAGCATACTTCCTTATATCATTTGATCTGACAAATGTTATCTCCTTGTTCACTTAATGGTGGAAATCCATCTTTTGGGAATCTCGGTGAATTGCCATTGAGTTCACCAGACACCTCCTTATCCTCTCCTTGGTTTAATGGTGAACTATTGCTTCAGAAACCCGCTCCCATAGTTCATTTCCTGAGAAGCTTGCAATGCCATTGCAACGATTTGTGTTGCGCCTTTTCTTCTCGGACATCCTGAGTCTCAGGTATCCTGACACCAATCGGATCTGAATCTCGGTCAGATATGATGGTTGGGACAACTTTCCAAGAGTTATGACGTTGATCCTTTGATGACCC
>NW_021214742.1:0-625 GCF_002162155.2 Triticum dicoccoides | reverse complement strand
TAGGGTTAGTTCATCATATCCGAACCAATCTGAGCCTTTGCATAATCTTTTTAGGGTTTTGCTTTGTTGAATTTGCGGTTGCATCGTCGTGTCTAGTTGCTGGTCTTAGAGTCTAGTCTTTTAGAGTTTCGAGTTCTGGTCATAAGTTGTCACGCCGCCGCCGCACCATCATCATCACCCCTGCCATCTACCACCACCGCTTATCCGCCACCGCTTCGAATCCGTATCCATATACCACCACAGCTGTCATATACCACCACCGCTGCCATCTACCACCATATATCCACCACCAATCCGAGTTCTTGTCATATTAGGTTTGTTTTCGAGATCCATCTAGATTCCGATTCGTGTTTCCTTGCCGGAGTAGGTTTCGGAAAAAAAAAGAGTCGGGTAGCCACGCTCCGTTTAGGCTCAAAATTTTTCGAAAACGCATTTTTCGAAAAAAATTCTGGCTATCCTATTTTTAGGCGTTTCTGAGTGTTTTGAGACAGGTGCCATTATAGGAAGTTTTTTTTTGACCCGTTTCCAGTTTTTGGGTCCGGACAGTCAAAAAAAAAATTGGTCAAAAAAAATTTCGTGCCCATCCTGTCAGTTTGAGCTAAGAAGAGTTTTGAGACACTCGCCA
>NW_021214741.1:0-2164 GCF_002162155.2 Triticum dicoccoides | reverse complement strand
CATTAGTCCCACTCTATGTCAACATAAAATAAATTTGGAAGCAGATGCCAAACCAGTTCGTGATCCTCAACGACGTTTGAATCCTAAAATGAAAGAAGTGGTAAGAAAAGAAATACTAAAGCTTCTGGAGGCAGGTATAATCTATCCCGTTGCTGATAGTGAGTGGGTAAGTCCTGTCCATTGTGTCCCTAAGAAGGGAGGTATTACTGTTGTTCCTAATGATAAAGATGAATTGGTTCCACAAAGAATTATCACAGGTTATAGGATGGTAATTGATTTCCGCAAATTAAATAAAGCCACTAAGAAAGATCATTACCCCTTACCTTTTATTGATCAAATGCTAGAAATATTATGCAAACATACACACTATTGCTTTCTAGATGGTTATTCTGGTTTCTCTCAAATACCTGTGTCAGCTAGAGATCAATCAAATACTACTTTTACATGCCCTTTTGGTACTTTTGCTTATAGATGTATGCCTTTTGGTTTATGTAATGCACCTGCTACCTTTCAAAGATGCATGATGGCTATATTCTATGACTTTTGTGAAAAGATTTGTGAGGTTTTCATGGACGACTTTTCCATCTATGGTTCCTCTTTTGATGATTGCTTGAGCAATCTTGATCGAGTTTTGCAGAGATGTGAAGAAACCAATCTCGTCTTGAATTGGGAAAAGTGCCACTTTATGGTTAATGAAGGTATTGTCTTGGGGCACAAAGTTTCTGAAAGAGGTATTGAAGTTGATAAAGCCAAGGTTGATGCTATTGAAAAGATGCCATGTCCCAAGGACATCAAAGGTATAAGAAGTTTCCTTGGTTACGCCGGATTTTACATGAGGTTCATTAAGGACTTCTCAAAAATTTCTCGGCCTCTGACTAATTTATTGCAAAAAGATATACCATTTGTCTTTGATGATGATTGTGTAGAAGCATTTGAAATACTTAAGAAAGCATTAGTCTCTGCATCTGTTGTTCAGCCACCTGATTGGAACCTACCCTTTGAAATTATGTGTGATGCTAGTGATTATGCTGTAGGTGATGTTCTAGGGCAAAGAGTAGATAAGAAATTAAATGTTATTCATTATGCTAGTAAGACTCTAGACAATGCTCAAAGAAATTATGATACTACTGAAAAAGAACTTTTAGCAGTTGCATTTGCTTGTGATAAGTTCATATCTTATATTGTTGATTCTAAAGTAACTATTCAAACTTATCATGCTGCTATTAAATATCTTATGGAAAAGAAAGATGCTAAACCTAGACTTATTAGATGGGTTCTCTTGCTACAAGAATTTGATTTGCATATTGTTGATAGAAAGGGAGCTGAGAACCCCGTTGCAGACAACTTGTCTAGGTTAAAAAATATTCTTGATGACCCACTACCTATTAATGATAGCTTTCCTGTTGAACAATTAAATGTTCTAAGTACTTCTCGTAGTACTCCATGGTATGCTGATTATGCTAATTATATTGTTGCTAAGTTTATACCACCTAGCTTCACATACCAACAAAAGAAAAAGTTTTTCTATGATTTAATACATTACTTTTGGGATGACCCACATCTTTATAAAGAAGGAGTAGATGGTGTTATTAGACGCTGTGTAGCTGAGCATGAACAGGAATATATCCTACGCAAGTGTCATTCCGAGTCTTATGGAGGACACCACGCTGGAGATAGAACTGCACATAAGGTATTGCAGTCTGGTTTTTATTGGCCTACTCTCTTCAAGGATGCCCGTAAGTTTGTCTTGTCTTGTGATGAATGTCAAAGAATTGGTAATATTAGTAGACGTCAAGAAATTCCTATGAATTATTCACTTGTTATTGAACCGTTTGATGTTTGGGGCTTTGATTATATGGGACCTTTTCCTGCCTCTAATGGATACACACATATTTTAGTTGCTATTGATTACGTTACTAAGTGGGTAGAAGCTATTCCAACTAGTAGTGCTGATCATAACACTTCTATTAAAATGCTTAAGGAAGTTATTTTCCCGAGGTTTGGAGTCCCTAGATATTTAATGACCGATGGTGGTTCACACTTTATTCATGGTGCCTTCCGTAAAATGCTTGCTAAATATGATGTTAATCATAGAATTGCATCTCCTTATCACCCTCAGTCTAGTGGTCAAGTAGAGTTGAACAATAGAGAGCTCAAATTAATT
>NW_021214740.1:0-1003 GCF_002162155.2 Triticum dicoccoides | reverse complement strand
ATATAAGTGAAGCTCTTATTCATTTCAAAAGATTGACAATGTTCATCATTAAACCATCCCAACATTGGTGAATAAACCTTACTTGCATCAAATTTACATGCTACAGCATGCTTAAATAAGCAAACATGCAATAAGTCATTCAACACAGAATCATCACCAAGATTAGAGGTCATATCAAAATGATTAAACATTGGTTCTTTTGCATCAATAGTTAATTCAATGGGTGCACTCAAAATTGTTGGTATTTCAGTTGTTTGATCACATGGCAAAGTCAAATTATCAACGTAGTCCTCTAAAATAGGTGGTGTGATCAAAGTAGTGGGTAGCTCATCAGATGGTGCATTCAAATTGACAAGGCATTCATCATTCTCATGTAGAGATGGAAGATCAGTACCTTTGTCATTACCTCTTATGATCAACTCAGATGATGTAGCCATTCTCGGGGGCGATGTGTCACATGGTGGAGGTGATGTAGTCCTGACAACAACGGATGTGGTTGTCATAGTATGCCTAGTAGTTGAAGGAATAATCATATCAACTCTTGGAATGTGCACCATGCGCTTGTTCTCCTCGTGGCCAACACGTCGTTTTATTTCCTGTTCAGCTTTGCAAGCAAGATGAAACAAATGGTCCATAGGATAACACTCTTCATGAATTAGTATCTCTTGAATATCACGATTTAATCCTCCCCAAAATCTATCCATAAAATCATCTTCACTTTCTTCTAAAGAGGAATGCAACAAGGTAGTTTGTAAATCATCATAATATTTTGTTACAGTTTCACTACCTTGTTTTAAGTGTTGCAACTTCTTAATCATGTCACGAGTATAATAAGCAGGGACGAAAGTATGTCGCATGGCAAGTTTCAAATCATCCCAAGTAGTAGGTATATAATCAGGGTGTAACCGACAATATTCACTCCACCAAACCAAAGCATAACCAGTGAAAGAACCAACCGCAACCTTAACCTTTTTATGTTCATCGAAATTATGGGAAGCAAATA
>NW_021214739.1:0-965 GCF_002162155.2 Triticum dicoccoides | reverse complement strand
CAACCATCAACAATTGATGCTCCTTCTTGATTTCTACTTTCGCGGTGTCAAACATCGCGAATACCTCAAGGATCATCATATCTATCCCTGATATGTTATAGTTCATCACGAAGCTCTAACAGCTTGGTGGCAATGACTTTGGAGAACCATCACTGTCTTATCTGGAAGATCAACTCCCACTTGATTCAAATGATTGTTGTACTCAGACAATCTGAGCACAAGCTCAACAATTGAGCTTTTCTCCTTAGTTTGCAGGTTAAGAAAGTCATCGGAGGTCTTATACCTCTTGACATGGGCACGAGCCTGAAATCCCAATTTCAGCCCTCAAAACATCTCATATGTTTCGCGATGTTTCAAAAACGTCTTTGGTGCCTCAACTCTAAACCGTTTAACTGAACTATCACGTAGTTATCAAAACGTGTATGTTCGATGTTCGAAACATCCACAAACGAAGTTTGGGGTTCAGCATACTGAGCAGTGCATTAAGGACATAAGCTTTCTACTGTCCGCATAATTGCTACTATCAACTTTCAACTAAACTTTCTCTAGGAACATATCTAAATAGTAGAACTATAGCGTGAGCTACGACATAATTTGCAAAATCCTTTTGACTATGTTCAGGATAATTAAGTTCATCTTATGAACTCCCACTCAGATAGACATCCCTCTAGTCATCTAAGTGATTACATGATCCGAGTCAAACTAGGCCGTGTCCGATCATCACGTGAGACGGACTAGTCATCATCGGTGAACATCTTCATGTTGATCGTATCTTCTATACGACTCATGCTCGACCTTTCGGTCTCCGTGTTCCGAGGCCATGTCTGTACATGCTAGGCTCGTCAAGTTAACCCTAAGTGTTTCGCGTGTGTTCCGAGGCCATGTCTGTACATGCTAGGCTCGTCAACACCCGTTGTATTTGAACGTCTGAATAAAACACCCGATCATCACGTGATGTTTTGAAA
>NW_021214738.1:0-1825 GCF_002162155.2 Triticum dicoccoides | reverse complement strand
CACCATATTACCCCTTTTCCTACCTATGAGCTTAAATAGTCTTGATCTCGCGGGTGTGAGATTGCTGAGTCCTCGTGACTCACAGATTCTACCAAAACAGATGCAGGTGCCGAGGATACCAGCGCAGATGGCGCAACCGAGCTCAAGTGGGAGTTTGACGAGGACCTTGGATGTTACTATGTATCGTTTCTAGATGATCAGTAGTGGAGCCCAGTCGGGACGATCGGGGATCTAGCATTTGGGGTTGTCTTCTTTTCATTTGGATTTGACCATAGCCGGTCTATGAGTGTATTTTGAATGATGTATGATCTTAATTATGTATTGTGTGAAGTGGCGATTGTAAGCCAACTCTCTTTATCCCATTCTTGTTCATTACATGGGATTGTATGAAGATGACCCTTCTTGCGACAAAACCACCATGCGGTTATGCGTCTAAGTCGTGCTTCGACACGTGGGAGATATAGCCGCATCGTGGGTGTTACAGTTCTATAGCTATACTTACATCAATGCCATTTATAATGCTTCATTATCAGTTTGATTGACCTCTATTTCTCGTAAAGTGCTTGTGACAGGAAGAAGGGAATGATTTCTGTGGATACTACGTGTGCGAGTTCATCCACACCGCGACTTTGAAAAACAAGCGGGGCTACTCTCAAAGACAATATGAAGTGCGTAAGCAATAATATTCACAATTTCATTTTATTACACCATCATTTCTGTTGAGTTTCATTCATATATATGTATTAATTAACCCCCTTCTTCAAATTAGACGTGGCAGATGCGGAATGAACTCCTAGAACCAGATCGTATGAAAGCAATTCAAGAGGAATTGGCGGGATTCTTTCTTGACCACGTCATCAATAAAGCCGGAGAATACCATGTGCAAATTGATTTCAATTGCTAGGGGATTGTAATTAAGAGATCTTATACAAATTGTACATGTATGTAGCTAGTAGCGTCGGATACATGATATACGAAAACTTGTTGTTCGACCAATCTCTCGGAGAAGGAGAGGTCGATCGATCACTTCTCTCGGTATGCATGACGAACTTCTGTACTCAATGGTTCTCTCGATCACTTATGTATATATAGTATGTAGCGACCAAGCATGGACATAAGAGAGGACACTTCTCTCTATTAATTAGCTAGCTAACACAATATATGAAACACCTAAATTAACCCCCCAAAACCCCCAACCCCCCCTTCTATCAAAAAAAAAACAAAAACCCCAGCCACTGGAATGCTGACGCGTTGATGCCTTTTGGTCCCGGTTGGTACCACCAACTGGGACCAAAGGCCCCCTGACTAGGCTCGGCGCACAGGGCCACGTGGAGGCACATTGGTCCCGGTTCGTGTTTGAACCGGGACTAATGGGTGGAGGTATTAGTAACGACCCATTAGTCCCGGTTCATGAACCGGGACTAAAGGCCCTTACGAACCGGGACTATTAGGTGTTTTTCTACTAGTGCCTATATTTGTGGGTTATCAATTTGCCCCTCTGAGAGCCGGTGATGAGCGATCAAGTTGAGGTTATAGCGTTGGTCCTCCCGTGCCATCCGGAATGCCTCCTGCTCCTCCTGCTATACCTTCGTCATGACAGCATTGAAGTGCGTCTGTGCCTGCTTCATGGTGAAGCCGACATTTACGGACACGAGCGTCGACTCATCGTTGGAGGCCTCCATCACATGACGGGCCTGCCAGCCGGCCGCAAGGCCGTCCAACTCGAGCTTAACCTAAATGTGTAACATAACATTCTGCGCACAAAAATTAGTGAAATGGATCCATGCATGCTGAGGTGGCATGGTTGCATGAATAAATTAATATA
>NW_021214737.1:0-1309 GCF_002162155.2 Triticum dicoccoides | reverse complement strand
CCATTATTGAGCACGATCATTTCTACCTAGATTATACCCTTTGCTTGAGTTCAGTCCAAGTGTTGTTCACACTTTGCCATGGCCATGGTCTTTGGATCTGAATCATTTGAAAGGTTTTTGCAATCTAGTTGAGAAATGTATGTCGACAATTGTAGACTTTTGGTTATATGATTCTCCAGAATCTATATATCAATATATAGTGGATGGAAATATCATTACCCATGGTGACTGCTCGCGATTTCCAAATGCGATTGAGTCAGGTATTCCAATGTCCTGGTCATTATGTGCACTATGACCTGGGTTGGTGGAGGTTTCCCGTCCACTGGGTGTATACTACCCATTAGGTGTCTATCAATGTGAAGTTGACTTGCATTTACTGATTCACAGGCCTTGATATCCTTACTTGCAAGAAGCTGAATCCTGATGTACTTCAACCATACATCTCCCCCTGTTGCTTTGAACGGGGAGTGGAGTGAATTTTGTTGCTACCTCCACTCTTTCAGGCGTACTTTTGCGGGATTGTAGGATTGTGTGACACCTTTATAGTCAGTAAATGAATCTGGCAGGTTATTTGCAATGTGTTGCAAATCTTCTGCACGCACGGTTCAGATCTTTGAGTACGTGGATTTAAGGCAGAAATGTGTTCAACATTCCACTAATTTCCTGGCATTCTTTTGTTGGAAATATGCCCTAGAGGCAATAATAAAAGGATTATTATTATATTTCCTTGTTCAAGATAATTTTCTTTTATTCATGCTATAATTGTGTTATCCGGAAATCGTAATACATGTGTGAATACATAGACACCAACATGTCCCTAGTAAGCCTCTAGTTGACTAGCTCGTTGATCAACAGATAGTCATGGTTTCCTGACTATGGACATTGGATGTCATTGATAGCGAGATCACATCATTAGGAGAATGATGTGATGGACAAGACCCAATCCTAAACATAGCACAAGATCGTATAGTTCGTTTGCTAGAGTTTTTCCAATGTCAAGTATTTTTTCCTTAGACTATGAGATCGTGTAACTCCCGGATACCGTAGGAGTGCTTTGGGTGTACCAAACATCACAACGTAACTGGGTGACTATAAAGGTATACTACGGGTATCTCCGAAAGTGTCTATTGGGTTGACACGGATCAAGACTGGGATTTGTCACTCCGTATGACGGAGAGGTATCTCTGGGCCCACTCGGTAATGCATCATCATAATGAGCTCAAAGTGACCAAGTGTCTGGTCACGGGATCATGCATTACGGTACGACTAAAGTGACTTGCCGTAACGAGATTGAACAAGGTATTGGGAT
>NW_021214736.1:0-1255 GCF_002162155.2 Triticum dicoccoides | reverse complement strand
GCATCACATTCAAGCTCAAAAGTCTTATTAAAATCAGGAAGTTGGAGTAAAGGAGCATGTGTCAACTTATCTTTCAATACCGAGAAGGCTTCTTCCTGTGCGGTACCCCAAAGAAAAGGCACATCTTTCTTTGTAAGCTCATTGAGAGGTGCAGCAATGGTGCTGAAATCTCTCACAAAACGCCTATAGAATCTAGCGAGGCCAAGAAAACTCCTCACTTGTGTGACCGTTTTGGGCTGCGGCCAACTCTCAATAGCTTCAATCTTGGCTTTATCAACTTCAATTCCCTGTGGAGTAACAACATAGCCAAGAAAAGATACTCGGTCGGTGCAAAAGGTGCACTTCCCAAGGTTACCAAACAAACGTGCATCACGTAGAGCAATAAAAACAGCACGTAAATGTTCCAAATGTTCTTCCAAAGATCTGCTATAAATCAGTATATCATCAAAATAGACTACCACAAATCCTCCAATGAAAGCACGTAAAACTTCGTTCATTAGTCTCATGAAAGTACTAGGCGCATTAGTTAACCCAAAAGGCATGACTAACCACTCATATAATCCAAACTTAGTTTTAAAAGCTGTTTTCCATTCATCCCCCAATTTCATACGAATTTGATGGTATCCACTACGCAAATCAACTTTGGAGAATATTGTAGAGCCACTCAATTCATCAAGCATATCATCTAGCCTAGGAATAGGATGACGATAACGAATAGTAATATTATTAATGCCTCTACAATCAACACACATACGCGATGTACCATCCTTTTTCGGCACTAGAATAATAGGAACAGCACAAGGACTAAGGGATTTGCGTATATAACCTTTGTCGAGAAGCTCTTGTACTTGACGCATAATCTCCTTCGTCTCCTCTGGATTGGTACGGTATGGCGCACGGTTTGGCAGTGACGCACCGGGAATTAAGTCAATCTGATGCTCAATCCCTCGAATAGGCGGTAATCCCGGTGGCACGTCTTGTGGAAAGATGTCAGCGAACTCCTGCAAAATGTTAGTGACAGCAGGAGGCAAAGAGGAAGGCACGTCCTCGAATGAAAATAATGCCTCTTTGCACACAAAAGCATAGCAAACAGATTTGCTGAAATCTAGCTCATCAATATCAGATTTGGTGGCAAATAAACATGCACTTTTCAATTTAATTTCAGAAGCAACACTAGATGGTTTATTATTAGGCTTCATTTGTTGCTCAAATTCTTTTGCCACAATCTGATTTTCACTCTTATTCTTCTCTTGTT
>NW_021214735.1:0-1922 GCF_002162155.2 Triticum dicoccoides | reverse complement strand
ATGTGAGGAAGCAACGAAACTTGGCATGTATACTTGTCAAGATGATACGAGGCTGTAGCAAAATGTCGGGTCCAGTTCAAGGATGGCGAAAAAATGTCCTTTTAGATGGACCCTTCCCTCCTACTCGAACAGCCTCCTATGATTTTTGGCCATCTTTGGAATGGCATCAATTTTGCCATCGTGTGGGCATGCCCATGAAAGTCCCCCACGCAAAATTTGAATGAATTCCGGCAATAGACGGACGTTGCATCACGTACGGGCAATGTTATCTAGTAAGCCACCGCAGCCGGGATATTTTTGTGGTTTTTCCGCCAGCGCCAAGTCGTCTCTGAGCTCGAGTTCGCGGACTCCACCAACTAAGTCTGCCTCCACTGCGTCCACAGCCGAAAGGCACTGCGCTACAGAGCCAGCCGTTGACCAGTCTGTCTAGCCGACAGTAGGATCAGGTTAGTCTTATGCTATTTTTCTCCGATGAGTAGAGATTTCTTTCATCCGCAATATTTTTTTTTCTTTTTAAAAGAGGGTTTTTTAAGCATTCTATCAAGTGTCAAGAATATACAAGAAAGCAGATTTAGATGGACATTCCGTAACTTGCGTCGCGGAGTTGGTTTGCAAAAATTGCAAATGTTCGGTACGATCTTTCAATTATTGTTAATTTTGCATCCATTTTTGACAGACTTGATGTATGATGACTTGTTTCTTTCGATTATTTATGTTTTACAACAGTCCAGCATCCTTTGTTTTCAAATAATATTAGCGTAACTATATGCCTTCATTAGCAAGTGAGTGCTTTACATAGCACTTATTAGGCAGGAGATGCAAACAAGCTGCTACGAGGCGACGGAAGAATCTGGTTCGGTCGATGGAGGACTGGCGGGTCCTCCGGCGCCACGGCAGCATTATCCTCGGTCGTGCTCAGCTCGCGGCAATCACCCTGTCCCTACACTCTGTTGTATGCAGACTTGCAGAGCATACCAAAATCTGTATACAAAATAGGCCGACTTAGCAACTCTATCTTGTTCACGGCAGATGGACTATTCAACATATGATGTGCCAATCACACAGCCAATCAAGGTACCCAGAGACGAGTCAGTCCGGGCAGTACAATGTTGTTTTTTCTTCTCTGAACTTAGATCCAGTCAGTCCGGGCATGTATTCTTATCTATGTGAGTTTTCACAATTTGGGCAGGGGAGTCAAGTCTATGTAAATCAAGTAAGACTTATATAAAAGTAAGTGAGTGAAGTGTAATGCAAAAAAAAATTAGTATATATAAAAAAGTTTTTAATCGTAGTAGCCCTATCATTACCCATCTGATGTAGGAGATGATCCGTCATTTCATGATCTGTCATAAGGTGACAGAGCATCGCCTTCATCAGCAAGGTAGCGATAGGCCTATTACTCCCTCCGTCCGGAAATACTTATCATCACTATGAATAAAAGGAGATGTATCTAGATGTATTTTAGTTCTAGATACATCCATTTTTATCCATTTTGATGACAAGTATTTTCGGACGGATGGAGTACAATATAAGAATAACTTACCGTTATAGATGGACGTGGCTATTTAAACCGCGGAGTCAGTGGCTTGTTAGGCAACGTGGTTGCAGTGGTTTGCTCACGGCAGATGCCATGGGTAGGCTTATCGAACGTGGCTGGGTCTGGAGGACGTCGGAGGGTTCCGGAGGCGAGAGTGGGGACAAGGGGTGGGGGACACACGATGTACCCAGGTTCAGGGCCCTCCGGGGGAGGTAACACCCCTAGTCCTGCGAGCTCTACTTGATGGGTCACTACAAGAACTACAATGGTGCTCCTTGAGCTGTCTTGGGGAGAGGAGGAAGGATGACTAGCTCTCTACTTCTATTGGTGAAGTGAAAGGATGGCTTGCTCGAGGGGAAAGGAGTGGGTGAATGGAACGACCCCC
>NW_021214734.1:0-1738 GCF_002162155.2 Triticum dicoccoides | reverse complement strand
TCGGGAACCACGCATACATGACCGAGACGTTCTCCGGTCAAATAAACAACAGCGGGATCTGGATACCCATGTTGGCTCCCACATGTTCCACGATGATCTCATCGGATGAACCACGATGTCAAGGACTCAATCAATCCCATATACAATTCCCTTTGTCTAACGGTATTGTACTTGCCCGAGATTCGATCGTCGGTACACCGATACCTTGTTCAATCTCGTTACCGGCAAGTCTCTTTACTTGTTCCGTAACACATCATCCCACGATCAACTCTTTGATCACATTGTGCACATTATGATGATGTCCTACCGAGTGGGCCCAGAGATACCTCTCTGTCACACGGAGTGACAAATCCCAGTCTTGATTCGTGCCAACCCAACAAACACTTTCGGAGATACCTATAGTGCACCTTTATAGCCACCCAGTTATGTTGTGACGTTTGGTACACCCAAAGCATTCCTACGGTATCCGGGAGTTGCACAATCTCATGGTCTAAGGAAATGATACTTGACATTAGAAAAGCTTTAGCATATGAACTACACAATCTTTATGCTAGGCTTAGGATTGGGTCTTGTCCATCACATCATTCTCCTAATGATGTGATCCCGTTATCAATGACATCCAATGTCCATGGTCAGGAAACCGTGACCATTCATTGATCAACGAGCTAGTCAATTAGAGGCTTACTAGGGACATGGTGTTGTCTATGTACCCACACATGTATCTAAGTTTCCTATCAATACAATTATAGCATGGATAATAAATGATTATCATGAACAAGGAAATATAATAATAATAACCAATTTATTATTGCCTCTAGGGCATATTTCCAACAAAATTGTCCTCGTGCCTTATCATCCAAAGTAAGTCAGTTCTGGACAACCCTTTCGTACATTTCAATCATTCCTTCTCTCTCATATGGGGAATAATTTGAGGTGTCTTTTCCCCGCAGCAACGGGCGCGCCGTCCTTATCGTTCTTTACCCACAAGTCTCCCACGCCGCGTATTTTGACCCTTCCAGAGACTACGAGAAAAAAGACTACACCCACATAATGAATATTCTAGATGATGCTCTCGAAGGCTTCAGCTTTAGAGGTGGCCACGTGCAGATCAGGAAACAAAGGAACAAGAAGATGGGTTTCGCGCATAAAACAAACTTCTCCTACATCCATGTCCCAAAACCAAGCAAGAAGGATGGACTCTACATCGTCCATCTCATGATTTAGTTCAACACGGATCACCAAAAGCTTCGCATTAACAGCAGAAAAGATGATCATATCCACAAGTGGCTAGCATCTCATGGAGAAGCGGATTATAAACTTACAGATGACTTCTTTCGCATCCAAAGCGACATTGTGACGATCATCATGAAAGAAGTCGTCGATGAGAAGGGGACGTTCCACCACGGCCCTATATCGCGAGCTGACGTCCGAACTCGCATAGGCATGCAACGTCTAGACCTCACGCCGTTCAAGAAGCTAGGGTTCGTCCTCGATGATATGGAAGGATGGAACTTCTAGTGATTTGTGATGCCGATGATGATGATATGTGTCGGTTGAACTTGTATACTTTTTGTAGCGATGAAACTTTGTGATGTCCACGGTCCCTGCCGAACTTGCGTAATGCTACTTTGTTAGTTTGCGTATGATGACCTGCGTACCTCTAGTTAATTAATTTGCGTACTGTATGTTGCATCTAGTTGCTAACCCTTTCTTTTTCGGTGTTGCTCTAGTATATTTT
>NW_021214733.1:0-950 GCF_002162155.2 Triticum dicoccoides | reverse complement strand
GAGGAAGAGGGGGGAATTTCGTGGCCCTTGGTGGAGGGGTCCGAAATCAACCCTATCTCTTGTTTCCCCACACATACGGACTCTAAAAATAGCCTATACTTATGTATTTCGAAATTACATGGGCCTGGCCCAATAATAAGGTGACGCAGCACCTAAAATAGCCTCGGGACGAAATTTATGAAGTGGCATCTTGTATATTTCGTCCAAGGCTTCATGCACCCATTATGGTGGCTTCAAAGTCCTGGAATCATCACTTGTAACTCCGTTCTTGTTCCCCTTGCGCATGCCATCATCTCCATGCTTGTTCTTGCTCCAATGTTCATCCTTCTCCAAGCTAGGCCCTTCATTTGTAAGCAAAACAAATGTATGCAATTTAGGCAGCATCATATTCTCATGAACATTAGAATCATTACCAAGAAATGAAAGTACCTGGTAATTTAGTTGGCGTGCACGAGCTCTAGTAATTGGTCCAGTATGTATAGCAGCAGGGGCTGTGGGTGTAACAATTGTATTGATGTCCTCATCACTTTCATTGGACGATTTGTGGTAGTCTATTTTGATGATATACTGA
The DNA here is from genome assembly GCF_002162155.2 of Triticum dicoccoides. NCBI lineage: Eukaryota > Viridiplantae > Streptophyta > Magnoliopsida > Poales > Poaceae > Triticum > Triticum dicoccoides. The sequence continues at coordinate 379 of NW_021214733.1, read as the reverse complement.
TTTATAGCAGATCTTTGGACGAACATTTGGAACATTTACGTGCTGTTTTTATTGCTCTACGTGATGCACGTTTGTTTGGTAACCTTGGGAAGTGCACCTTTTGCACCGACCGAGTATCTTTTCTTGGCTATGTTGTTACTCCACAGGGAATTGAAGTTGACAAAGCCAAGATTGAAGCTATTGAGAGTTGGCCGCAGCCCAAAACGGTCACACAAGTGAGGAGTTTTCTTGGCCTCGCTGGATTCTATAGGCGTTTTGTGAGAGATTTCAGCACCATTGCTGCACCTCTCAACGAGCTTACAAAGAAGGATGTGCCTTTTGTTTGGGGTACCGCACAGGAAGAAGCCTTCACGGTATTGAAAGATAAGTTGACACATGC
>NW_021214732.1:0-957 GCF_002162155.2 Triticum dicoccoides | reverse complement strand
GGCACTGATGCCCGTGAATGATATGACCACACCCACGTGTGTTGCATGATATTGTCTCTTTATATGATATCAACCTAATTAACCAGGTCCTCCCTCTCCTAACCGCACCAGTGCTGCTCACCCCCACCCACCCGAGCCGCGCCGCCAACCCTCCTCCACCCCCTGGTCACGTCGTCTCCTCTCCCGCCACGCCAACCCTCTCCTCTGTCCACCACTGTCACTCGTCTCTACCCCCTCACGATACAGCCGCGACCTCCACTCCAACACCACCGTGGATCTTTTGCCACCCTCCCCAAAACCATAAGTCGAACCCTAGCCGGCTTCTCTACTCCGCTTCCGCTTCCATGGTATTCTCTCTACACTCCTCTCTCTCTCTCTCTCTCTCTCTCTCTCTCTCTCTCTCCCTTTTGGTCCCTAGGAACCCATTTGCCTCCTTCAGGTCCAGGAGTAGTAACCCCTTCGTCGGTCCCTTGGCTGTGAACACCCATGGCGTTCTGATCTTCGACCGCATCCCAATGAAGGTCTCCCACTCCGAGGCTAATTTCTACATGTGTAAGACGTATTTCGGTCTTCTCTTCCGCATTTATGATCTCCATGACCCCGTCGACGAGATAGTCGACCCCTTGGCCATGCCTCATGATTCCGAGTGGATGGCCATCAACGCCACCATTATCCGGTGGTTCTTCCTCACTGTCTCCAAGGAGATTTTTCACACCATCGTTCATGACGGCGACACTAAGTCTACTGTTTGGACCAAAATCACATGCCTCTTCACCGACAACAGGCTGCAGCATTTCGTTTTTGTTCAGCAGCAGTTTTTTGCTTTACACCAGAACGAGTACTCCATCGAGGAGTTCTGCATGCGTCTCAAAACTCCATCTGATGAGTTGGGAGACTTGGATTTTAAGGTCTCCTACGAGCTCCTCCTCTCCATGCTGACGGTCGGTCTTGATGAGG
>NW_021214731.1:0-932 GCF_002162155.2 Triticum dicoccoides | reverse complement strand
GCCCGATTTTCACGGTCCTTATCCTCGAGCATCTCAGCAGTGGTGCGAGTCCGTGAATCCTCCTGAGTGGGGTCAGCATAGATAGCCTGGAGATACCCTTGTGCTCCCGGAAGTGATCCTGGCATATACCGGAAATCAGAGTCCCGAAATATACCAGATCTGACTCGCATAATGGTCATCATAGAGTAGGCGGCGTCCTGCACAGCCATCTCAATAGTAACCCCGAGTCCATAAGAGCAGTGAAGAGGCTCGGTGGATCCAGGATAAGATGGAAATATCCTGACAGTGCAGAGATACTGGCTCTGATTAAAATCTCGGAATTGCTCTTCGACCGTGTACTCAGGATACCAGCGGTATCCAGCCTCAGTCATTACCTTGACCAACTTAGCAGTATGGCCGGGTACATCTAGGCATCGAGTCAGGCGAACCACTTGATTGAGGTCGCGGGTGGCCATCTGAAAGCACAATCATAATGCAAAGGCATTAGAATTTCTAGCAAAATTTCGGCAGCATAACAGCTGTAAATGCTCAAAAAGGATTTGAGACATTTGACAAAGGATTTCGTACACACTCAACATCACCATATCAAAGTTCTGAAACCATTCTGGCAACATAATGTGGTAGTAGAACTGAACTAGGCTGGTAACCATCAAACTTATAAGGTACTACTGATTAGTAACTCGTGATCCTGATAGAGAGAACAGATCCTAATTCCTTAACCCCCGGTGGAAGAATGGACTGACTCAGATCAGAAAGTCATAAGGTATAAGGAGTAAAAAGAGCCTTACGTTCCAACCCACAAACAATTCCCCTACATATAACTAAAGAATTTCTAGACTCAACATCGACCAGTTGGCTTGGAGAACCTACAGGCAGTCCGGCTCTGATGCCAACGCTGTCAGGACCCCGACTCGATGTCACATCGATCTAGC
>NW_021214730.1:0-1897 GCF_002162155.2 Triticum dicoccoides | reverse complement strand
CACTCGCGGTGTTTGTCGATTCTGACATGTTTCGTGGACTATTACTCACTGTTTTGGGGTCCCAAAGCGATTTCCATGATTGTCGAATCCCAAGGTGCGCTTATGTGTCGGTCATCCACACTCGCGGTTTTTGTCGATGCTGACCCGTTTCATGGACTATTACTCAGTTTTGGGGTCCCAAAGCGATTTCCATTGTTGTCGAACCCCGGGGTGCGTTTACTTGTCAATCATCAACACTCACAATTTTGGCCAATTCTGATCCGTTTCATGCACTATTACTCACCATTTTCAGGTCCCGAAGTGATTTCCACGACTAACGAACCCCGGGGTGCGTTTACGTGTCGGTCATCAACACTCGTAGTTTTGGCTGATTTTGGCCCGTTTCGTGGACTATTACTCACTGTTTTGGGGTCCCGGAGTGATTTCCATGATAGAGGAACCACGCGGTGCGTTTACGTGTCGGTCATCAACACTCGTCGTTTTTGTCAGTTCTGACCCGTTTCGTGGTCAATTTTGGGGTCCCGAAGCGATTTCCATGGTTGTCGAACCCCGGGGTGTCAATACTCGCAGTTTTGGCTGATTCTTGCCTGTTTCATGGACTATTACTCACCATTTTGGTGTCCCAAAGCGATTTCGATGGTTGTCGTATCCTGGGGTGCGTTTACATGTTGGTCATCAACACTCACAATTTTGGCCAATTCTGGTCCGTCTCTTGGACTATTACTCACCATTTTCGGGTACCGAAGTGATTACCACGATTAACGGACCCCGGGGTGCGTTTACGTGTCGGTAATCAACACTCACAATTTTGGCTAATTCTGGTCCATTTCGTGCACTATTAATCTGCGTTTTGGGGTCCCAAAGCGATTTCCACGATTGACGATCCTCGGGGTGCGTTTACATGTCCATCGTCAACACTCACAGTATTGGCCAATTCTGACCCGTTTCATGGACCATTATTCACCGTTTTGTGGTCCGGAAGCGATTTCCATAGTTGTTGAACCCCAAGATGCGCTTACGTGTCGGTCATCAACACTCACAGTTTTGGCCGATGCTGGACAGTTTTGTGGACTACTACTCACTGTTTTGGGTTCCCGGGGTGATTTCCACAATTTATGAACCCTGGGATGCGTTTACGTGTCGATCATCAACACTCGCGGTTTTTGTCGATTCTCACATGTTCCGTGGACTATTACTCACTGTTTTTGTGTCCCAAAGCGATTTCCATGTTTGTCGAATCCCAAGGTGCGCTTATGTGTCGGTCATCCACACTCGCGGTTTTTGTCGATGTTGACCCGTTTCATGGACTATTCCTCAGTTTTGGGGTCCCGAAGCAATTTCCATTGTTGTCGAACCCCGGGGTGCGTTTACGTGTCAGTCATCAACACTCATAATTTTGGCCAATTCTAGTCCGTTTCCTGGACTATTACTCACCATTTTCAGGCCCCGAAGTGATTTCCATGACTAACGAACCCCGGGTGCGTTTACGTGTCGGTCATCAACACTCGTAGTTTTGGCTGATTCTGGCCTGTTTCACGGACTATTACTCACTGTTTTGGGGTCCCGGAGTGATTTCCACGATTGACAAACCACGGGGTGCGTTTATGTGTCGGTCATCAACACTCGCCGTTTTTGTCAGTTCTGACCCGTTTCGTGGTCAATTTTGGGGTCCCGAAGCGATTTCCATGGTTGTCGAACCCCGGGGTGTCAACACTCGCAGTTTTGGCTGATTCTTGCCCGTTTCATGGACTATTACTCACCGTTTTGGGGTCCCAAAGCGATTTCCATCGTTGGCGAACCCAAGGTGCGCTTATGTGTCGGTCATCAACACTCGCGGTTTTTCTCGATTCTGACCCGTTTCATGGACTATTACTGAATTTTGGGGTCCCGAAGCGAT
>NW_021214729.1:0-872 GCF_002162155.2 Triticum dicoccoides | reverse complement strand
CCACATCAGCCTGATTAGTGGGCCCCATCTGTAATAAACATACTCAACAGAGGCAAATCCGCCGATCGGTGTTATTTGCAAAAAGATTACGGTAGACACGGTGTTTTTTGCAAAAAAAATGTATTGTTGTGGTTTTTGCAAAGCTTGCCTTCAAAGTGGTGGTTTTCTGCAATTTACTCCCCAAATCTCCTCCCATGAATTTGATTTGCTGCTCGGGACGAGAGTCGTGAGCAACAGCAGGACGATGGAGGGAGGTGCTGCCCCTCAAGCGGGTGTTAATGGCGGCTGCTACCCTATATTTTTAGATGCGACTATATAGATACTCCGATCCATCCTCGCCGGTCCGATTCATAAAGCATCAGAAAGAAACCCTAGCTGGATTCAGGGAGCACTTACAAATCAAGCTTCCATCACCCCGAGCACTGCACCCTAAGATAGAACGATGACGCCCGGGTGGAATCATCCACCACATCAGCCTGATTAGTGGGCCCCATCTGTCATAAACATACTCAACAGAGGCAAATCCGCCGATCGGTGTTATTTGCAAAAAGATTACGGTAGACACGGTGTTTTTTGCAAAAAAAAATGTATTGTTGTGGTTTTTGCAAAGCTTGCCTTCAAAGTGGTGGTTTTCTGCAATTTACTCCCCAAATCTCCTCCCATGAATTTGATTTGCTGCTCGGGACGAGAGTCGTGAGCAACAGCAGGACGATGGAGGGAGGTGCTGCCCCTCAAGCGGGTGTTAATGGCGGCTGCTACCCTATATTTTTAGATGCGACTATATAGATACTCCGATCCATCCTCGCCGGTCCGATTCATAAAGCATCAGAAAGAAACCCTAGCTGGATTCAGGGAGCACTTACAAATCAAGC
>NW_021214728.1:0-2222 GCF_002162155.2 Triticum dicoccoides | reverse complement strand
TTCGGATGTAACTTTTTGAGTAGATGATTTTTCATATATAAAACTTTTTAATCCGAGTTCGTATGCAAAAGTTATGCCCATTTTACAAATTTCCAGAGATATTTTGCAAATAAAGTCGAAATTTATATTTGTAAATTTTCCCAACAACTAGACCACATATGACATGGCAAACTTATTTTCTTTTATTTTTTTGACATTTTTATCATTTTTTTTATTTTTTTTAACTGAAAAGGCGGTCCAGAGGGGGGGGGGGGTTTCTTGTAAGCCACCCTTTCTCCATGAATTTGTGTCGGATTCCCTAAGCTAGTTGGTTAAGCTAAACAACAACTTGGAGAGTTGGAAGATAAAAGCTTGTGTGACTTAGTTCATGTTAAGGGATATCTTTTGTGCGTGTGTGTGTGTTGAAGAAAGATGATATCTCCATTGATTGGTCTTCGTGATCAGTTGTTGGATCTATTGCCTTGTCAAGACTTTGACTTGAGTATGGGCTATCATCAAGTCAAATCAGAACCAACGATTTTCGTAATGTTGTCTTACTCGTGGTTGATCCCTCGAGCATACACCATTACATCTTTTGGTCTGACCATTGCTATCACCGTGTTCTCATGATGGCGGAAGTCCAGTAATATGGAAAATTCTGATGAGTTGTTGTTGAGCCCGTCAGCAGCATTTTTGTCTCCCCCATGATTCATGTTGAACATCAACCTAGTGTTGAAAACCTTGTAAGCAATGCCTTCGTGTTCCGTTCATGAAGCTTATCCTTGGATGAAAGAAGTGACTTTCTCCAAGTTCACGTGCATTAGGTGTAAGTTGCCGCCATGAATTTGAGAAAGGTTTGTTTTGTTTCCCTTGGAGTCATCCCAAATCAGTCATGCATACGTACGAAGTATCCCAAACCTTTTTTTTAATTTTTTTGCATCTAGATCTTGAAAGCCCCGTAACTTTTTTGTTTTAGATTTTTGGGGATTTTGAAAATGTTTAACGGGGTTCCCCCAGTTAATTTTGGATGTAACTTTTTGAGTAGATGATTTTTCATATATAAAACATTTTAATCCGAGTTCGTATGCAAAAGTTATGCCCATTTTACAAATTTCCAGAGATATTTTGCAAATAAAGTCGAAATTTATATTTGTAAATTTTCCCAACAACTAGACCACATATGACATGGCAAACTTATTTTCTTTTATTTTTTTGACATTTTTATCATTTTTTTTATTTTTTTAACTGAAAAGGCGGTCCAGAGGGGGGGGTTTCTTGTAAGCCACCCTTTCTCCATGAATTTGTGTCGGATTCCCTAAGCTAGTTGGTTAAGCTAAACAACAACTTGGAGAGTTGGAAGATAAAAGCTTGTCTGACTTAGTTCATGTTAAGCGATATCTTTTGTGCGTGTGTGTGTGTTGAAGAAAGATGATATCTCCATTGATTGGTCTTCGTGATCAGTTGTTGGATCTATTGCCTTGTCAAGACTTTGACTTGAGTATGGGCTATCATCAAGTCAAATCAGAACCAACGATTTTCGTAATGTTGTCTTACTCGTGGTTGATCCCTCGAGCATACACCATTACATCTTTTGGTCTGACCATTGCTATCACCGTGTTGTCATGATGGTGGAAGTCCAGTAATATGGAAAATTCTGATGAGTTGTTGTTGAGCCCGTCAGCAGCATTTTTGTCTCCCCCATGATTCATGTTGAACATCAACCTAGTGTTGAAAACCTTGTAAGCAATGCCTTCGTGTTCCGTTCATGAAGCTTATCCTTGGATGAAAGAAGTGACTTTCTCCAAGTTCACGTGCATTAGGTGTAAGTTGCCGCCATGAATTTGAGAAAGGTTTGTTTTGTTTCCCTTGGAGTCATCCCAAATCAGTCATGCATACGTACGGAGTATCCCAAACCTTTTTTTTAATTTTTTTGCATCTAGATCTTGAAAGCCCCGTAACTTTTTTTGTTTTAGATTTTTGGGGATTTTGAAAATGTTTAACGGGGTTCCCCCAGTTAAATTCGGATGTAACTTTTCGAGTAGATGATTTTTCATATATAAAACTTTTTAATCCGAGTTCGTATGCAAAAGTTATGCCCATTTTACAAATTTCCAGAGATATTTTGCAAATAAAGTCGAAATTTATATTTGTAAATTTTCCCAACAACTAGACCACATATGACATGGCAAACTTATTTTCTTTTATTTTTTTGACATTTTTATCATTTTTTTTATTTTTTTTAA
>NW_021214727.1:0-1459 GCF_002162155.2 Triticum dicoccoides | reverse complement strand
CGCCTCGCTGCGCCCTCAACGCCGGCGGCCGGCCTCGCCGCCCTCAACGCTGGCGTTGATCGAGAGAGAGAGAGAGAGAGCAGAGAGAGAGCAGAGAGAGAGAGAGCAGAGAGCAGAGAGAAAGAGCGATGATCGAGAGAGAGAGAGAGAGCAGAGAGCAGAGAGAGAGAGAGAGAGAGCAGAGAGAGAGAGAGAGAGAGAATTTTTTAACTAGTTAATTAACAAAAAAACGGTAAAATTTGATAATTAACAAAAACGGTAAATAACTTAGTTTAACAAAAACGGTAAATAACTTAAAACTTGATAATTAACAAAAAAACCCGTAAAATTTGATAATTAACAAAAAAAAACGTATATACGGAGAGGGGCGGCGAGGGGGGCGGCGATGCGCGCGGTGTTTTTTTAGGGATCGAGAGGGGACGGCGAGGGTTATAAATGTGTTGTCCTCGCCTCCCCTCTCCGTGACGCCGTCGTCTGCCGCCCCGTCTCGCGCTCTACCGCAACACCCTCTCCCACCCCTTCCTCGCCCCCTCCTTTTGCCACCGCCCTTTCGCCACCGCCACCGCCACCGCCCCCCTTCTTCACTTATTTAATTTGTTTTTACTACATGTTTTCAGGACTGACATAATGGCGGACGATAGAGCTGACCCGATTATGGACAACTATGATCCGGACGGTGAAGCACATATGTTCGGCATCATAAACGGCGATATTCTATATGTGCCGACCGGAGAAGAAGAAGATGATATCTCTTCTTATCTGAACCTTGACGGTGAAGATGAAGGGCGCCGTCAGCAAGATGATGCCGAACAAACGTCGATAAACGACGATCTTCAAATGGAAGTAGCAACCACCTCCGGCGCCGAGGTATATATATACATTGAGCCTCTGGTGATACAAACTAACTGATTTGAATAAATATGTGTGTACTAACGCGCGCGACTCTTTCTTATTTTAGCCCTCGGCCGGATCGTCGAAACAAACGAGTACGTCGTCAAAGCGTGGCGCAACCAAGACGATGAAACAAGGAGAAACATGCACCATCGAGGTTGTCGACAGTGCAACCGGCAGGCCGCTGGAGCCCCGCAAGAACGCCACCAAGTTTGTCAGCCAATGCGGAGCCATTGTTAGAGACAACGTCTCGATCACCGTCCAGGAGTGGAATGAGCCAAAGAAGGCACGAATTGATGGTTTCACTTTTGTCGATAAGAGAACAAAAAAAGATTGCTTCAAGAAGCTTATGGAACATTTCGTTCTACCTCCGGAATACAACAAATTCGATGAGGAGGGTAACAAGATTGAGGAAAACAAGGAGAGGAGGAGGCTAGTCAAACAGTTCGCTCTTCATAAGATGGCCGACGCATTCCGGAAATTCAAGCAAAATCTAGCCCATGACTTTGTCAAGCAGAACAAGACTCCGGATTTCAAAGGACAATATGAGAAACTGAAACATGATTGG
>NW_021214726.1:0-1052 GCF_002162155.2 Triticum dicoccoides | reverse complement strand
CCTTTATAGTCACCCAGTTACGTTGTGACGTTTGGCATACCCAAAGCACTCCTACGGTATCCGGGAGTTACACGATCTCATGGTCTAAGGAAAAGATACTTGACATTGGAAAACTCTAGCAAACGAACTATACGATCTTGTGCTATGTTTAGGATTGGGTCTTGTCCATCACATCATTCTCCTAATGATGTGATCTCGTTATCAATGACATCTAGTGTCCATAGTCAGGAAACCATGACTATCTGTTGATCAACGAGCTAGTCAACTAGAGGCTCACTAGGGACATGTTGATGTCTGTTATTCACACATGTATTACGATTTCCGGATAACACAATTATAGCATGAATAAAGACAATTATCATGAACAAGGAAATATAATAATAATGCTTTTATTATTGCCTCTAGGGCATATTTCCAACAGTCTCCCACTTGCACTAGAGTCAATAATCTAGTTACATTGTGATGAATCGAACACCCATGGAATTCTGGTGTTGATCATGTTTTGCTCTAGGGAGAGGTTTAGTCAACGGATCTGCTACATTCAGCTCCGTATGTACTTTACAAATATCTATGTCTCCATCTTGAACATTTTCACGAATGGAGTTGAAGCGACGCTTGATGTGCCTTGTCTTCTTGCGAAACCTGGGCTCCTTGGCAAGTGCAATAGCTCCAGTGTTGTCACAGAAGAGCTTGATCGGCCCCGACGCATTGGGTATGACTCCTAGGTCGGTGATGAACTCCTTCACCCATATTGCTTCATGTGCTGCCTCCGAGGCTGCCATGTACTCCGCTTCACATGTAGATCCCGCCACGACGCTTTGCTTGCAACTGCACCAGCTTACTGCCCCACCATTCAAAATATACACGTATCCGGTTTGTGACTTAGAGTCATCCAGATCTGTGTCGAAGCTAGCGTCGACGTAACCCTTTACGACGAGCTCTTCGTCACCTCCATAAACGAGAAACATTTCCTTAGTCCTTTTCAGGTACTTCAGGATATTCTTGACCGCTGTCCAGTGTTCCTTGCCGGGATTACTTTGGTACCTTCCTAC
>NW_021214725.1:0-1849 GCF_002162155.2 Triticum dicoccoides | reverse complement strand
AATTCACGACGGCAACTTACATCAAATGCACGTGAATCAAAGGGAGTCACTTCTTTCATCCAAACATATACCTCAGAGACGGAACTCGAAGGCATTGTTTACAAAGTTTCCAACACTAGCTTAATGTCCAACAGAATCATGGAGAAGATAAGGATGTTGTCGATGGGCTCAACAACAATTCATCCAGGTTCCCTTTTAAAAGGAATTCCATAGTTAAGTGAACACGGTGATAGCATTGGTCAGACCAAAGAATATAATGGTGTATGCTCGAGGGATCAACCACGAGTAAGACAACATTACGAACATCGTTGGTTCTAACTTGATTTGACGATAGCCCACACTCAAATCAAAGGATTGATAAAACAATAGGTCCAGCAACTGATCACAGGGACCAATCGATGAAGATATCATCTTTCTTCAACACACACTACACAAGAATATCCCTTTGGAACGAACTAAGTCAGGAAAGCTTTTATCTTCCAACCCTCCAAGTTGTCGTTTAGCTTAACCAACTAGCTCAGGGATATCTAACACCGATTCTTGGAGAGAAGGTGGTTCACAAGAAACCAACTTGATCACGAGCTCAACATAGCGGTCAGGTGACAACCTGGTAATACTTCCGAGAAGACCTTCAGAAATCACGATCCACCGATATGTTACTAAGCTCGAGAACAATCTTGCTTTTCAGGGCAAGATGATATGATCAAATGAGCGAGGACTTGACAAAATCCTAACTCATCAATCAAAGAGTGCACCAGAAAATAAGGACTAGGTAGCATGATCAATCTTAGAATGGTGATTCAATAACCAACATACTAAGAATAAGATTATTGTCCATTAACTACCAAGCAATGGGGTTGCTAGGAGTATTGAGTTCACACATCATGATTCACTTGTCGGCACTCCGGCTGCAACAACACGGAACCGAGGAATGAAAAAGGATGGCGAGAAGTATCACTATGTCAAGAATTCACGAAAGGTGGTGCAATTCTCATGAAATTCCTGTCATAAAGAAGGTAATACTTCAGGGTAGAGCAGACCAGAAGCTGGATTGTAACTTGATCTGCGGAACACAACTACTTTGACCCAATCCTAGATATGGATGAGGTACTGGAGTTTGTTTCTCCAAGTCATTCAGGACAGAATGGCTTGACGTACCACAAGGGTAATAGGCATCGATAAACGAATGCATGCATACCCTTGGTATCAATTGATAGACGAGGGTCAAAATGCAACTAAAGAGAGCAACTCAAAGGAACATGCGATTTTCTGAGTTGTGGATGCATGGTTTAGCATGTCGAACGAATTCCACATATTTCTTCCGGATAACCCATGCAGAAAGGTAGAACTGGCAGAGTCACAATGTAGAATCGAGAACCCATCGAGAGTACTCTGATTGTGATCTTTCGATCAGCGAGGAACATCTTCCATAAGCGGTTCATAGTATTTGGAAGAAAGGAATACCACGAACATCGAGGACTAATGCAAAGGTTACTAATAACCTAAAGGAACGAGCAAAACTATCAACATGAAGCAAGTAGGGTGAATCTCGGGTTCAAAACCCAGGGATAGAATACCTACTACTAAATGGCATCACGGGATGCTTTCGATAATGACGGCCAGAGTCATCACACTGGAACATAAATCATGGCTAGACTACTAGATGATCCCCTGAGACACCTAGGGTCATAATAGTAACTCCAACATAATGTCAAGGCAATAGAATACCTCAACTCAACAATTAGTGTGATTGAGCTGGCATAAAGGAACATCGAAACCAGAGGGAAAGGATTTTGCAAATGCATCGGACTATTTAGAAACCTGGAATGACTCGGACAGCATGACGGCT
>NW_021214724.1:0-994 GCF_002162155.2 Triticum dicoccoides | reverse complement strand
TAACCTTTTAATTAAACTAAATAAACCCCTGTTAACCCCCTGTCACTGACGTGTGGGTCCCACACGTCAGGTTTGACCCGGACCAGCCCGTTGACCTGCTGACGTCACTATGACGTCAGGCTGGCGCATTAATTCAATTACTGGATTTATTAATAATCAGGAAATTCCAGAAAATTGTATAAACTTCAATAATTCATAGAAAATTAACCGTAACTCCAAATTAAATAATTTATATATGAAAAATTATCAGAAAAATTCAAGGAATCCATCTGTACCATTTTCATGCATCTTAGAACAACTTATAGCTGCTATTTAGCACAAATCAATTAAATGGCATTTGAATAATCACATATGGAGTTTGAATTTGAATCTTGTATTCAAACCAACTTCATTTAATCTGTTGCTAGTTGCATTAGCCCAAAACACATTCATTTTGCCATGTCATGATCATGCATCGTATTGTGCATTGCATTGATTGTGTTCCCTTCTGTGTTGCCGGTATTGTCCCCTCTCGATAGACGTGATATCGATGATGTGATCATTGACACTGATGAAGACTCAATGTTATCTTCAGAAGTGCCAGGCAAGCAAAACCCCCTTGTTCATTCCGATACAATCCTACTCTCTCGCTCCTGCTCTCTTTTACTGCATTAGGACAACAACGATTCATCTGTTACTTGCTGCGGTAGCTGAACCCCTTTATCCTTTGCATGACCTGTCATTGCCACAGTAAATAGATGAAACCCACTAGCATGAGTAGGAGTTGTTTGAGCCCTGTTGTGCCTACTCATTCATGTTTGTTTGTCATGCCTGCTACTGCTTAGAGTTGAGTCAGGTCTGATTCATCAGGGATGAATCAGAGGCGTGCAAACATGTCCTACTGTGTGTGAGCTAAGTGTGTGAACACGATTTGGTAAAAGGTGTCGGTGAGAGGCCATGTAGGAGTACATGGTGGGTTGTCTCATTGAAGCCGTCCTCAGGAACTGAGTTCTGT
>NW_021214723.1:0-949 GCF_002162155.2 Triticum dicoccoides | reverse complement strand
AAGAAGACTGACGCTGATGGTAATATAACTGTCTATAAAGCTCGACTTGTTGCAAAAGGTTTTCGACAAGTTCAAGGGGTTGACTACGATGAGACTTTCTCACCCGTAGCGATGCTTAAGTCCGTCCGAATCATGTTAGCTATTGCTGCATTTCATGATTATGAAATTTGGCAAATGGATGTCAAGACTGCATTCTTGAATGGATTTCTAGAAGAAGAGTTGTATATGATGCAACCGGAAGGTTTTGTTGATCCAAAAGGTGCTGACAAAGTGTGCAAGCTCCAGCGTTCCATTTATGGACTGGTGCAAGCATCTCGGAGTTGGAATAAACGCTTTGATAGTGTGATCAAAGCATATGGTTTTATACAGACTTTTGGAGAAGCCTGTATTTACAAGAAAGTGAGTGGGAGCTCTGTAGCATTTCTAATTTTATATGTAGATGACATATTATTAATTGGGAATGATATAGAATTTCTGGATAGCATAAAAGGATACTCGAATAAAAGTTTTTCAATGAAAGACCTCGGTGAAGCTGCTTACATATTGGGCATCAAGATCTATAGAGATAGATCAAGACGCTTAATAGGAATTTCACAAAGCACATACCTTGACAAAATTTTGAAAAAGTTCAAAATGGATCAGGCAAAGAAAGGATTCTTGCCTGTGCTACAAGGTGTGAAGTTGAGTCAAACTCAATGCCCGACCACAGCAGAAGATAGAGAGAAAATGAAAAATGTTCCCTATGCTTCAGCCATAGGCTCTATCATGTATGCAATGCTGTGTACCAGACCTGACGTATGCTTAGCAATAAGCTTGGCAGGAAGGTACCAAAGTAATCCAGGAGTGGATCACTGGACAGCGGTCAAGAACATCCTGAAATACCTGAAAAGGACTAAGGATATGTTTCTCGTATATGGAGGTGACAAAGAGCTAGTCGTAAACGGTTACG
>NW_021214722.1:0-958 GCF_002162155.2 Triticum dicoccoides | reverse complement strand
CAGTGGGCAGTCTTTCCAATTTTTCAACAGCTTGTCTATTTCCTCGCCGCTCCTCGTACACGGGCGTTTTCGGGGTTCGGTTTCACCATCGAACAGATCCTTGCGTTTCCTCCACGGGTCATCGTCGCGAAGCCACCTTCGATGTCCCATGAACACGGTTTTCGAAGACCCGAGATCTCTATCTAGCTGGCGATACGTTGTGTCATCCATGCACCTTACGCATCCAGAAAATCCGTGGACTACCTGCCCCGCAAGATATCCGTAACCGAGATAGTCGTGCACCGTCGTGAGCAGTGCGGCTCTCATAGGGAAATATTCTTTCTCTGCGGCGTCCCACGTATTGGCTGGCGTTTTCCACAGCGTGTCAATCTCCTCTTTCAGCAGCCCCAGATACAGATTGATGTCAATCCCTGGTTGTTTCGGCCCTTCAATTAGCATACTCATGTGAATGTACTTCCTCTTCATGCACAAACAGGGGGGAAGGTTGTACATCCACACGAACACAGGCCAGGTGCTATGTGTGCTTCTCTGGCTGCCAAACGGATTGACTCCATCGGTGCTCGCGCCCAGCATGATGTTCCTTGGATCGTTCCCAAATTCTGGGTATTCGAAGTTCAACGCTTGCCACTGGCTCGCATCCTTAGGGTGACTCAGCATCTTGTCTTTTTTATCTATCTCCGGATCATTTGCGTCATCTTCTCGCTTCTTCTCCTCCCTATCCGCGTGCCAACGCAGGAGCTTTGCTACCTTAGGGTCCACGAAATACCGCTGCAGACGAGGAGTGATCGGAAAGTACCACACCACTTTTCGAGGAGCTTTCTTCCTCTTCTTGTATCGAGTGACACCGCACACCGGACATATGGTAGACTCCGCGTGCTCGTCCCGATAAATGATGCAATTGTTCATGCACACATGGTATTTCACGTGCAGTAAATCCAGAGGACACACGATTTTCTTC
>NW_021214721.1:0-3309 GCF_002162155.2 Triticum dicoccoides | reverse complement strand
CCTTCCCCTCGCCTTCGCGTTGATCACCTCTATGACATTCTTCCTCAATGAGTCCACTTTCTGCTTCGCCTCTGTGATCTTCTTCCTCAACGAATCCACCTCCTCACTTGTCCATAGATAACTCGGCCGGAGGAGGAACCCTGAGATGAGGAAACTTGTCACCACAGACATTGCACACCTTCTTGTCGTGTAGAGATACCTCCTTGATGTTCACTGCAACTTGAATGACATGCTTGACATATCCCATGAAGTTGCCGTTGGGCTGGAAGCCGTAGATAGTTAGTCTGGTCAGATTCTTATGCTTGAAATCAAGAGTAAATGGCTCCCACTTCACATTCATTTTATTGGTGTAATATTTTTGCGACTTCCTTTGGCACTTACGATCGCATACCGTGATGCGAAGCTCTTCTAGAGATGGTGCAGCATCAAGAAGGAACATTGTCCAAGCGATATCACATTCTTTAGGAAGATTGTCCAAATTCACAAACCGTAGTTTGTCGAGCACATGAGTAAGCACTTTCGGGCATTCCTGTTGAACCCAAATCTGGAAGAGATAAAAAAATTTAATAATGAACCCAAGTTGTTCATAAATTACTATAACTGCATATCACAATCATACAATGAGAATTGAATAGAGATGATTGGAGTGGGTACCTTTTCACTCCAATATTCCTGATACAAATCGCTTACGGAGGGGACATTGTAGGACATCCGTTGGAGCTTTGGTAGACGGTCAAGCTCCATTGTTTTGAATTCCCCATAGGAGATAACAAGCTCAAGGAGTCGAGTGTATTCTACATGCAATGTTGAAGGGTCCACGCGTCACACTCAAAGAAACACAATGACTTGAGATGTTTGCAGGTGCTTAGAATCTTCTGTATGTCGAGTTCACCAAACCTCAGATTATGCAGTTGTGGTCTTGTGAGGCCAGCAAAAGCATTTGCACAACGACGAAGAAAACTATCAAACTGCTTAACAAAGAGCAGGGGATACGCCTCCGTGCAATAATAGGTATCCCTTGGCGTCAAGATCTCAAACTCGGTTGCATCTAGTTTCTGGGTCGCCATGGCTAGGCTGGTAGATTTGCCAATGGAGTGACAACGAGAGGGACTCGAAAGAAGTTGAGCTTCAGCTTGCAAATGGTAATCTGCAGGGACCACGTGCTCAAGACCTTGTCTATCACATCGGCCACGACACAGTTGATTTGAACGAAATAGTGGGGAATAATATCGTGAAGAATCAGCGAGTCGAGGCAGTTTCTGCATTTGCCTCAAGAGGATGCAGCTTCTTACAAGATCAAGCGTACCCACCCTCTCGACGATATCGTCATTGGGCAGCTTGCTTAGTATATCGTCATTGTCAGATGCTTTTAACTGCAATTCTCCAGGAGGGAAATTAGTCATGGGTGATATATAGATCAATATATATTGACTTAGATCAAAAGAAAAATAGCAATTACAAAACACGAGACTTACATCATCGCGGAATTTATGAGAGGAAGCCACCGCCATCGCCCTTCCCTTGATCACCTCTGTGATCTCCCGTCTGAATGAATCCACCTCCTCGCTGGTCCGTGGACAACTCCAATTACGAACCCCGAGATGAGGGAACTTGTCAACGCAGTGCTTGCACACCTTCCTGTCGTCTAGAGATACCTCCTTGATGTTCTCCGCAGCTTCAGTGACGCGCCTGACGTATCCCATGAAGTTGTCGTTGGGCTGGAAGCCGTAGATAGTTAGTCTGGAAAGATTATTGTGCTTGAAATCAGGAGTAGATGGCTCCCAGTTCACATGGGTTTTCTGGTAGTAACTTTTTTGCGACTCCAATTGGCATTTATGATCCCATACTGTGATGCAAAGCTCTTCTAAAGATGGCGCAGCTTGAAGAAGGAACATTGTCCAAGCAATATCACATTCCTCAGTGTTGAGTAACGTGATTGTATTAGGAAAGACGAGATAGATTAGGATTTATTCCGGCTTGTCTTGTACTCCAAGTTGGTCATTGTACTCCTATATATATGCCCTCAAGGCTCAAGCAATACAACGAACTATTCCACCAGTCTTCCTCTCCCTTCTAACATGGTATCTATCGCAAGTCGATCCTAAACCCTAGCCGCCGCCGCTTCCGCACCAACGCGCCGCCCCCGGGACGGTCGGTCTCCATGACCGCCGCCGGGGGCCGCGCCGCCCGTACCTAGGGTTCGTCCGTCGGCCGTGTTGGCCGGCTGCCCTAGAGAGTCTTTTTTTCCCGATCCTTTGATGCGGGTTTTCTCTCTCTCGCCAGTCGCTTTGATCGGCGTCTACTTTTTGGTTTTCCGGTCTATGTGATCCGGTTTGCGTCGCCCACCGCCGCCGTCGACCCCGAGCGCCTCTACTCCGACCCCGGCACGACCCGCCGGCCTCTCCTTCGACCCGGCGGCCACGCACGCCGAGTTGGCCCGTCAGGGCCAGCCGTCGTCCGCGCGTCGGTCCGTCCGTCGCCCTGCGCCGGCCGTCACCGCCCTGCTCCGACTGGGACTCCTGCATCACCCCGACCCGGCGGCCTCGCGCCATGCGGCGGCTAATCATAGCCGCCCTGCCGCCCGCCGTCGCCGGCTTCATCTCGGACTCCGCCGCCACCACGCCTCCATCGAGCGGCGTCCACGACCTCGCGCGCGATCGGCTTGATCACCCGCTCGCCGTCACGATCCGCCTCATCTACGCCGCGCGACCGACCTGACCCGTCGGTTACGCGCGCCTCCGCAGGTCCCGTGAAGATCGTCCCCGAGTTCAGTGCGCCTCTCCACCGATTGAGCATCGGGCTGCCGCTGCGTCGCCCCGTGGTTCTTCTCCCGGCTGCACCGACCAGCGTCACCGCTGCGTCGCCCCTTCGGGCCGTAGTGCCGCGGCCCGCGGTCCCCCGCTGCCCCGAGGGCGTCCGCTCTAGGCCGTCCCGTGGCTGCATCGACCCTCGCGCCGCCTCTGCGTCGCCCCGTCGGGCCGTAGCGAGCGTGGCACGCGGTCCACGCCGCCGTCCCGAGGCCGTCCCCGCGGTTGCACCGACTCGCGACTCGCCGTTGTGTCGCCCCTTCGGGCCGCAGTGTCGCAGTCCGCGGTCACCGCCGCCGCCCTGAGGTCTTCCCGCCGTCGCCCCGACCCGCCTACCGCCGTTGTGTCGCCCCTTCGGGCCGTAGCGCCGCGACCCGCGGTCCACTCCGCCGTCACCGCGCGTCGACCTCCCGTGGTATGCGCCGCGCCGTCTCCCTTGGCGCGGGAACGCCACCGTCCGCGCCGGTCTTCGTCACGCTGTCAGGGTTCTTCGCCTACTTCG
>NW_021214720.1:0-1263 GCF_002162155.2 Triticum dicoccoides | reverse complement strand
GATCAAGAAGGAGGAGACGTCTCCCGTCCCGTACGTGTGTTGAACGCGGAGGTGCTGTCCGTTCAGCACTTGGTCATCGGTGATTCGAATCACGTCGAGTACGACTACATCATCACCTTGCAAGCTTCCGCACGCGATCTACAAGTGGTATGTAGATGCTAACTCTCTCCCTTGACTCGTTGCTTAGATGAACTCATAGATGGATCTTGGTGAAACCGTAGGAAAAATTTTAATTTTCTGCAACGTTCCCCAACAGTGGCATCATGAGCTAGGTCTATGCGTAGTTCTCTTTGCACGAGTAGAACACAATTTTGTTGTGGGCGTGGATTTTGTCATCTTACTTGCCTCTACTAGTCTTTTCTTGCTCAACGGTATTGTGGGATGAAGCGGCCCGGACCAACCTTACACGTACGCTTACGTGAGACCGGTTCCACCGACTGACATGCACTAGTTGCATAACGTGGCTGGCGGGTGTCTGTCTCTCCCACTTTAGTTGGAGCGGAATCGATGAACAGGGCCCTTATGAAGGGTAAATAGAAGTTGACAAAATCACGTTGTGGTGATTCGTAGGTAAGAAAACGTTCTTGCTAGAACCCAATTGCAGCCACGTAAAAGATGCAACAACAATTAGAGGACGTCTAACTTGTTTTTGCAGCGATTGATCATGTGATGTGATATGGCCAGAAGTTGTGATGAATGATGAATTGTGATGTATGAGATCATGTTCTTTGTAATAGGATTCACGACTTGCATGTCGATGAGTATGACAACCGGCAGGAGCCATAGGAGTTGTCTTTATTTTTGGTATGACCTGCGTGTCATTGAATAACGCCATGTAAACTACTTTACTTTATTGCTAAACGTTAGTCATAGAAGTAGAAGTAGTCGTTGGCGTGACAACTTCATGAAGACACGATGATGGAGATCATGATGATGGAGATCATGGTGTCAAGCCGGTGACAAGATGATCATGGAGCCCCGAAGATGAAGATCAATGGAGCTATATGATATTGGCCATATCATGTCACAACTATATAATTGCATGTGATGTTTATTATGTATTATGCATCTTGTTTACTTAGGACGACGGTAGTAAATAAGATGATCCCTTATAAAATTTCAAGAAGTGTTCTCCCCTAACTGTGCACCGTTGCTACAGTTCGTCGCTTCTAAGCACCACGTGATGATCGGGTGTGATGGATTCTTACGTTCACATACAACGGGTGTAAGACAGTTTTACACAGCGAAAACACTTAGGGTTAA
>NW_021214719.1:0-1490 GCF_002162155.2 Triticum dicoccoides | reverse complement strand
GCAATAGACATACTGAGCGAATTGCCGCCCACACTGCACCCTGGCTGTGAGGGAACATTGCATGGAAAACCAAAAAAATCACGCACATGCAAGATCTATCCATGGAGATGCATAGCAACGAGGGGGGAGTGTGCCTACGTATCCTCGTAGACCGTAAGCGGAAGCGTTTAATAACGCGGTTGATGTAGTCAAACTTCTTCGCGATTTAACCGATCAAGTACCGAATGTACGGCACCTCCGCGTTTAGCACACGTTTAGCTCGGTGACATACACGCCTTCTTGATCCAGCAAGACGACGAGGTAGTGGATGAGTTCCGGCAGCATGGCGGTGTGGTGACGGTGACGGTGATGCTATTTTCGCAGGGCTTCGCTAAAGCACTACGAAAATATGACCGAGGATATAAACGGTGGAGGGGGCGCCGCACACGGCTAAACAATTGTTGTGGTTCTGTGTGACGCCCCTTCCCACATATATATAGGTGGGGGGAGAGGGGAGAGGCCAAGGGGCGCCCCAAGTAGGGCCAAATCCTACTTGGGATCTTCCCCAAGCCACGGCCCCTTCCTTATTTGAGTGCGGGAGGAAGGCAGGGGGAGGAGGCGCCCCCGCTTTCCTTTCTCTCACGAGGAGGGAAAGGCAGGAGGGGCCACCCCTCCCCTTTCCTTCCCGTAGGGCCGGCCTGCCAACGAGAGGGGTGCGCCAGCCCCCTAGTGGGTTGGTCTGTCCCCTCCTTTGGCCCATTAGGCCCATACACTTACCGGGGTGTTTGGAACCCCTTCGGGCGACCCGATGACTACCTGGTGCACTGCGAAACTCTTTCGATGTCTGAATACCATTGTCCTGTATATCAATCTTTACCTCTCGACCATTTCGAAAATCCTCGTCATGTCCGTGATCTCATCCGGGACTCCGAACAACATTTGGTCACTAAATCATATAACTCAGATAATATTATATTGTCAACGAACGTTAAGCGTGCGGACCCTACGGGTTTGAGAACTATGTAGACATGACCGAGACACCACTCCGATCAATAACCAATAGCGGAACCTGGATGCCCATATTGGCTCCTACATATTCTACGAAGATCTTTATCGGTTGAACCGTTATGACAACATAGGTAATCCCCTTTGTCCATTGGGATGTTACTTGCCCGAGATTCGAACGTCGGTATCTCTATACCTAGTTCAATCTCGTTACCGGCAAGTATCTTTACTTGTTCCGTAATACATCATCTCGTAACTAACTCCTTAGTCATTTGCTTGCAAGGCTTCTTATGATGTGTATCATCGAGAGGGCCCAGAGATACCTCTCCAATACTCGGAGTGACAAATCCCAATCTCGATCTATGCCAACTCAACAAACACCTTCGGAGATACCTGTAGAGCATCTTTATGATCACCCAGTTACATTGTGACGTTTGATAGCACACAAGGTATCCCTCCGGTATCCGGGAGTTGCATGATCTCATGGTCGAAGGAACATGTATTTG
>NW_021214718.1:0-1315 GCF_002162155.2 Triticum dicoccoides | reverse complement strand
GTATGTTAATTGTTGATCTCGAAATCTTGATATTGTGCTTCTGAGTGGTTATGCCACCATTTTTGTGAATGTCTCAAGTCTTTTCTGAGCATTTACAGCCGTTATGCTGTCCGAGTCATCCCAGGTTTCTAAATAGTCGGATGCATTTGCAAATCCCTTCCTCCTGTTTCCTATGTGCTTTTGGTCAGATTAGTCACACAAATCAGTGAGTTGAGGTACTTTATTGCCTTGACATATATGTTGGAGCTAGTATTATGACCCTAGGTGTCTTAGGGGATCATCTAGTAATTTAGCCATGATTTGTGTTCCCAGTGTGATGATTCTGGCCATCATTCTCGAAAGCATCCCGTGATGCTACTTAGTAGTAGGTATTCTATTCCTGGGTTCTTGAACCCGAGATTCACTTTACTTACTTCATGTTGATAGTAATTGCTAGCGCCTTTAGGATATTAGTAACCTTTGCGATAGTCCTCAAGGTCCGTGGTATATCCTTCTTCCAAATACCATGAACCACTTACGACAAAAGTTTGTTGGATCAAAAGATCACAACAGGAGTGCTCTCGATGGGTTCTCCATTCATAATTGTGACTCTGCCAGTTCTACCTTTCCGCATGGATTGTCCGGAAGAAATATGTTGAACTCGTTCGACATGCTAATCTATGCATTCACAACTCAGAAAATCATATGTTCCTTTGAGTTGTCCCTCTTTAGTTGTTTTCTGGCCCTCGTCTATCAATTGATAGCCAGGAGTAATTGTGCATTCGTGTTATCAATGCTTATTACTCTTGTGGTCCGTCAAGCCATTCCGTCCTGAATGACTAGGAGAAACAAACTCCAGTACCTCTTTCATATCCAAGATTGGGTCAAAGAAGTTGTGCTCCGCAGATCAAATTGCTAATCCAGCTTTTGTTCTGTTCTACCTTGGAGTATTACCATCTTTATATCGGGATTGTTATAGGAATTGCACACCATCCTATGAACTCTTGGTACAGTGATACTTCTTGCCATCATTAGTCATTCCTCGGTCTTCGTGTTGATGCAACCGGAATACCGACAAATGAATTGTGATGTGTGAAATCAATACGCCTAGCAACCTCGTTGCTGGGTAGTTAAAGGACAATAATTTCATTCTTAGTGTGTTGGTTATTGAATCATCATTCTAAGATTGATCGTGCTACCTAGTCCATTCTCCTGGTTCACCCTTCGATTGATGAGTTAGGATCTTGTCAAGTCCTCACTCATTTGATCATATCGTCTTGCCCTCAAAAGCGAGATTGTTCTCGAGCTTAGTAACATACCGGTGGTTCGTGATTTT
>NW_021214717.1:0-969 GCF_002162155.2 Triticum dicoccoides | reverse complement strand
ACTTTAGAAACATGGCAACATTATTTATGGCCCAAAGAATTTGTTATACATTCTGATCATGAATCTTTGAAACATATTAAAAGTCAAGCTAAACTGAATCGTAGACATGCTAAATGGGTTGAATTCATTGAGACTTTCCCTTATGTCATTAAACACAAGAAGGGAAAAGAAAATGTTATTGCTGATGCATTGTCTCGTCGCTATACTATGCTTTCACAACTTGACTTCAAAATATTTGGTTTGGAGACCATCAAAGATCAATATGTGCATGATGCTGATTTTAAAGATGTAATGCAGAATTGTAAAGAAGGAAGAATGTGGAACAAGTTTGTCGTTAACGATGGATTTGTGTTTCGTGCTAACAAGCTATGCATTCCAGCTAGCTCCGTTCGTCTTTTGTTGTTGTAGGAGGCGCATGGAGGGGGATTAATGGGACACTTTGGCGTGAAGAAGACGGAGGACGTACTTGCTACACATTTCTTTTGGCCAAAGATGAGACGGGATGTTGAGCGTTTTATTACTCGCTGCACTACATGTCAAAAAGCTAAGTCACGACTCAATCCTCATGGTTTATATATGCCTTTGCCTGTACCTAGTGTTCCTTGGGAGGATATATCTATGGACTTTGTTTTAGGTTTACCACGAACAAAGAAGGGGAGGGATAGCATATTTGTTGTCGTGGATAGATTCTCGAAAATGGCACACTTTATACCATGTCATAAAAGCGATGATGCTGTTAATGTTGCTGATTTGTTCTTTCGTGAAATTATTCGCTTGCATGGTGTGCCAAATACTATTGTTTCAGATCGTGATACTAAATTTCTTAGCCACTTTTGGAGATGTTTATGGGCTAAGTTGGGGACTAAACTGCTTTTTAGTACTACTTGTCACCCCCAAACTGATGGACAAACTGAAGTAGTCAATAGAACGTTGTCTACTATGCTTAGGGCTGTTTTGAAGAATAATAAG
>NW_021214716.1:0-1420 GCF_002162155.2 Triticum dicoccoides | reverse complement strand
GGTAATCGTATTGAGGCATGCTTTCACCTAGAAGCTCCTTAAATTTTTCTTCATTTTTGTAATAATTAATATAGGTAACATCTATATATAAACGTATCCGTGTATCCATGTTTTTAGAAAACTAACGTATCAAGCGTATCTCCGTATCGCGTATCCGATACGTATCCAAGTATCCGTGCAACATAGAAGATTAGTTGCTCTCTTTAAAAAAAAAGATTTATTGCAAGGTAATTGTCTAAGAAAAAGTAAATACATCAAAAGCGAACGATTCGTATGTAAAAGAATGAGTGATATACCAGGTAGCTTCCATGAAGACGATGATGGTTACAAACCAGAAGTCCTTCTGCTTGATCAGAGTGGAGAAACCACCGAGTAGCACCACGGTGGCCCAGGCAAAAGCCAGCGCACCACAGCCACTCATCAGCTTGTAGAAGAAGGCCATCCGGACGGCCATGGTATTGATCTTCTCTTCCGGCAGCTTAAGATCAAGTTTCGGAGGGTGGTGCTGGCTGTTTTCGTGACTGAGTTCTGCTTGGCTCGGCTGCTCCATTGCTGTGGCCTCTCTCTCTCTCTCTCTCTCTCTCTCTCTCTCTCTCTCTCTCTATTGACTGAGGGGCACCGTCATTTTATAGTGTCCATGCGTAGGTTCTTTCATCTTGCAAACGCGGGATTCCTCCACTTGATTTCCACCGTAGGATGCAATTCTCCGCGGTATGTGCGGATTGGTCAACGAAACTTTTTTTTCACCGATACCAAGTTAGACTGAGCTGGAGGTTCGTTTTCTAAGCGGCAGCGCCTTGGCAGCTATAGCTAGTTTAGTGGCATAAAAAAACAGAATGGCGTTTTGGCACATGGGAGTGTGCGCTCCTGATTTTTAATATGTGTTTTAAACATATTTTAAAATGTCAAAAAATTGCAAACAAAAATTTGATACGTACATCTTAATATTGTACATGCTCACAACGTTGTTTTGTGAAAAACCGACAACTTATGTGTCGTATGTGAAAAAGACAAATTCTGATCTTAGAAAAAATGCTTTCACAAGACATCCTTTTGTCCCTTTTACACAAGCCACAAAAAATGTTGGTTTCTCCCAAACTTGACGTGCACACAAATAATGTCGAGATGTATGCGCCAAATTATTTTAGAAATATTTTCACACTTTAAAATATTTTTTCGCGTGCAGGAGCGCGCGCTCCCGGGAGCACCAATGGATTTCCACATTACGAATTCCTTTTCTTTGCTATACGCTTATTGTGAGAACGCAATGAGCTGTCCTTCTCGAGCGGGGCTGTGTTTGAGTGTTGCGTTGGATGATAATGGTGGGCCCCAAATTTACATCTTTGAATAAGAATGGTGGCCCGTAACCCATCGCTATAGGAAAGCCTCATAGGTCACGTAGGATCGGATGTCAGAAAAA
>NW_021214715.1:0-2334 GCF_002162155.2 Triticum dicoccoides | reverse complement strand
GTCCAGGTTTATCGCCTATTCGGGTTCCATCCATGAGGAGATCCGGCCGGAGTTTCGCTCACAGCCCCAAACGATGTGAACAGGGTTCCGTGACACCAAACGGGCGCCCGGTTTACCCGGCCACGTGCCTACCGCATCACAGCCCACCCCTACGGTCAGCGCTGCGCACGGCCTCCAGCATACTACAAACACCAGAAACTACTTGCAACTCCTGGACAGAGGACAAGGGTGATTAAGAAGCCGAGAGGGTCCATTGGTTTCGGGCCCAATGTGTGGTAGTAGCTGAATCATGGATCACAAACACAGAACTCAGTTCCTGAGGACGGCTGCAATGAGACAACCCACCATGTACTCCTACATGGCCTCTCACCGCTACCTTTACCAAATCGTGTTCACACACTTAGCTCACACACAGTAGGACATGTTCACACACCTCTGATTCATCCCCGATGAATCAGACCCGACTCAACTCTAAGCAGTAGCAGGCATGACAAACAAGCATGAATGAGTAGGCACAACAGGGCTCAAACAACTCCTACTCATGCTAGTGGGTTTCATCTATTTACTGTGGAATGACAGGTCATGCAGAGGATAAAGGGGTTCAGCTACCGCAGCAAGTAACAAATGAATCGTTGTTGTCCTAATGTAGTAAAAGAGAGCAGGAGCGAGAGAGTGGGATTTTATCGGAATGAACAAGGGGGTTTTGCTTGCCTGGCACTTCTGAAGATAACATTGAGTCTTCATCAGTGTCAACGATCACATCATCGGTATCACGTCTATCGAGAGGGGACAAATACCGGCAACAAAGAAGAAATACAATCAATGCAATGCACAATATGATGCATGCTCATGACATGGCAATATGAATGTGTTTTGAGCTAATGCAACTAGCAACAGATTAAATGAAGTTGGTTTGAATACAAGATTCAAATTCAAACTCCATATGTGATTATTCAAATGCCATTTAATTGATTTGTGCTAAACAGCAGCTATAAGTTGTTCTAACATGCATGAAAATGGTACAGATGGATTCCTTGAATTTTTCTTATAATTTTTCATATATAAATTATTTAATTTGGAGTTACGGTTGAATTTCTATGAATTTTAGAAGTTTTAGGCATTTTCTGGAATTTCCTGAATAATATTAAATCCAGAAATGATTATGGCGTCAGCACCACGTCACAGTGACGTCAGCAGGGTGAACTGGGCTGGCTCGGGTCAAACCTGACGTGTGGGGGCCACACGTCAGTGACACAGTGCTGGATGGAGTCACAGACATGTGGGGCCGGTCAAAGGCCACGTCAGCGAGGTCAACGCCGACGCGTGGGGCCACTGCAATTAGATTAAACTTAATCTATTTTAGTTAGCCGGTTAGTTAGGCCGTGGGGCCCGGCTGTCAGTGGCTCTGGGGGGTTAGTTAGTGGGGTCATTAGCGCTAATGACGACGCCACGTCAGATACGCCGGCGATGAGTCGCCGGTGACCACAGAACACGGCGGGGCACGCCGGACTTGCGCTAGAGGCGTCAGTTTGGCGCGCTGAGGGCACCAGGGGATGGCCCTTGCTCCCGCGCATCCAGAGGACCGAGTGGGAGGTCGTGGGGTCGACGGAGCTCGTCGGAACGGAGCTCGCGGCGGCGCCGGAGTTCGGTGAGTGCGGGGCTGGCGCTGTGGTGCACGGGAGGGCGAGTTAGGATAGGCGTTAGACTCCTGGTGGCTTCCTGAGTGCGGTGACACGCTCCGAGACGAGCTCAAGCG
The DNA here is from genome assembly GCF_002162155.2 of Triticum dicoccoides. Taxonomy (NCBI): domain Eukaryota; kingdom Viridiplantae; phylum Streptophyta; class Magnoliopsida; order Poales; family Poaceae; genus Triticum; species Triticum dicoccoides. Next base: position 578 of record NW_021214715.1, on the reverse strand, counting down.
GCTGTAGTGACGGCGGTGACGAGGTCAGCGGCGGCCGGAGTTCGACCGCGGCGGAGCTATGGCCTAGAGCTCGCAAACGCGAGGGGAGAGAGAGGGGTTCTGCACGGAGGCTCACCGCGGAGCTGTAGGGAGGGTTAGTGGGCTCGGGGGCGGCCGGAGTGCAGCGAATCGACGGCGACGACCTCCGGTGGCCGAGGAGGGGAACGGCAACGTGGGCGGCGATGCAGGGCGTCTGGGGCCTCGTGGCTTGGTGGAGAGGAAGAGGGGGTCGAGGCGGAGCCTCTGGGCTAGTCGGGGGAGCGAGGGAGGCCCGGTGGCCATGGCTACGGCGAGCGGCGCTCTCAGGTGCGTTCGGTGACGAGAGGGAGGGAGAACAGAGGAGGAGGAGGGGGTCCAGAGAGAGAGAGGCGGTCGAGGGGGGTCGAGGCCGTCTCCGTGGCGTCGCGAGGGGGTCGGGGAGGCTGCCACGGCGAAGCAGGAGGTGGCCGGCGTCGGCGCGCGTGCGTCCAGCACGCAGCTGCTTCGTGCGCTGGCACGGGAAGAAGACAGGAGAAGGGGGCCAGGTGGGCTGGGCCGCT
>NW_021214714.1:0-997 GCF_002162155.2 Triticum dicoccoides | reverse complement strand
ATGCTCAAAACGCTTTTGGAGCCCCGGTTCTAAGCTGTAAAGCATGCCGCACTGAACGAGGGAGTAATCATCAGCGCGAGACTGCCAAGCATTCATAATGTCTTGGTTCTCTGGGACGGGAGCGTCACCTAGCGGTCCTTCTAGGACATATTGTTTCCTGGCAGCTATGAGGATGATCCTCAGGTTCCGGACCCAGTCCGTATAGTTGCTGCCATCATCTTTCAGCTTGGTTTTCTCTAGGAACGCGTTGAAGTTCATGTTGACATTAGCGTTGGCCATTGATCTACAAGACATTTTTGCAAAGGTTTTAGACTAAGTTCATGATAATAAAGTTCTAATCAAATTATGAACTCCCATTTAGATTAGACATCCCTTTAGTCATCTAAGTGTTACACGATCCGAGTCGACTGGCCCGTGTCCGATCATCACGTGAGACGGACTAGTCATCGTCGGTGAACATTTTCATGTTGATCGTATCTTCCATACGACTCGTGTTCGACCTTTTGGTCTCCGTGTTCCGAGGCCATGTCTGCACATTCTAGGCTCGTCAAGTTAACCCTAAGTGTTTTCGCTGTGTAAAACTGTCTTACACCCGTTGTATGTGAACGTAAGAATCCATCACACCCGATCATCACGTGGTGCTTAGAAACGACGAACTGTAGCAACGGTGCACAGTTAGGGGAGAACACTTCTTGAAATTTTATAAGGGATCATCTTATTTACTACCGTCGTCCTAAGTAAACAAGATGCATAATACATAATAAACATCACATGCAATTATATAGTTGTGACATGATATGGCCAATATCATATAGCTCCATTGATCTTCATCTTCGGGGCTCCATGATCATCTTGTCACCGGCTTGACACCATGATCTCCATCATCATGATCTCCATCATCGTGTCTTCATGAAGTTGTCACGCCAACGACTACTTCTACTTCTATGACTAACGTTTAGCAATAAAGTAAAGTAGTTTACATGACGTTATTCAATGA
>NW_021214713.1:0-1242 GCF_002162155.2 Triticum dicoccoides | reverse complement strand
AGCGAGTGAATCCAGGCTGTAGCACTGGGCTAGCAGGACTCCGGTGAACCGGGCTGTAGCGGGCTAACAGGACTCCAGTATTCATCGCGTGACATTTCCCCGAAGGGACAGACACAGGAACGAAGAAGGACACATGCCGGCCAGCCTAAGTGTTCCGGAGCAGTAGCAAGCTACCATGGCTCGGTGGAAACACTAGGAGACATTTCCCGGTAAGAGAGGCTACTAAAGATAAACAACTAGATGGTCAGATCCCACACATACCAAGCATTTCAATAACATACACACAATATGCTCGATATGTGCAAATACAACATGGCATCACAACATGACTCTACGACTCAAGTATTTATTCAATAGGCTCCGAGGAGCGAGATATTACAAACAGGGGTCTCACGACCCAACACTCAGAGCATACAAAACAAAGCACAAGCGGAAGCTATCATGTCTGAGTACAGACATCTATAAATGAAAAAGGCTGAGAAGCCTGACTATCTACCAAATCCTGCCGAGGCACAAGATCGTAGCTGAGGTAACAAGCTAAACGTCGAAGACCACGCGGAATTACTAGTGAGACTGAAGTCTCTCTGCAAAACATAAAATAGGCAAACGTGAGTACAAATGTACCCAGCAAGACTTACATCAGAACTAACTACATATGCATAATTATCAACAAAGGGGTGGTGGGGTTTAACTGCAGCAAGCCAGCTTTGACTCGGTGGCTATCCTAAACTACGACTGCAAGCGACTCTTTTGAGGTGGTGCACACGAGTCCACATATTCACCATATCAATACACCACTATGGATCCGCTCCCGTCTCCCTATGAGAACGCCATCCATAGCACTCACGCTTATCTTGCGTATTTTAGAGTATCCACTTTCACTTGTCTATGAACTGATATAAGCAACCCAGAAGTCCTTTTCCGCGGACACGGCTATTCAAATAGATCATATTAACCCTGCAGGGGTGTACTTCTTCACACACGCTCTCACCACTTACCGCCGTTTACACGACATGTACTCGGCAACCTTCAAGCGGAAGCCCAACGTGGGTGTCGGCCACGGCCTGCCTAAACACTCAAGTCTCTAGTCCAGGTTTATCGCCTATTCGGGTTCCATCCATGAGGAGATCCGGCCGGAGTTTCGCTCACAGCCCCAAACGATGTGAACAGGGTTCCCGAGACACCAAACGGGCGCCCGGTACACCGTGCCACGTGCCTACCGCATCACAGCCCACCCCTACG
>NW_021214712.1:0-1053 GCF_002162155.2 Triticum dicoccoides | reverse complement strand
TTGATCCATTTTGAACTTCTTCAAAATTTTGTCAAGGTATGTGCTTTGTGAAAGTCCAATTAAGCGTCTTGATCTATCTCTATAGATCTTAATGCCTAATATGTAAGCAGCTTCACCGAGGTCTTTCATTGAAAAACTTTTATTCAAGTATCCCTTTATGCTATCCAGAAATTCTATATCATTTCCAATCAGTAATATGTCATCCACATATAATATCAGAAATGCTACAGAGCTCCCACTCACTTTCTTGTAAATACAGGCTTCTCCGAAAGTCTGTATAAAACCAAATGCTTTGATCACACTATCAAAACGTTTATTCCAACTCCGAGAGGCTTGCACCAGTCCATAAATGGATCGCTGGAGCTTGCACACTTTGTTAGCTCCCTTTGGATCGACAAAACCTTCTGGTTGCATCATATACAACTCTTCTTCCAGAAATCCATTCAGGAATGCAGTTTTTGACATCCATTTGCCAAATTTCATAATTATAAAATGCGGCAATTGCTAACATGATTCGGACGGACTTAAGCATCGCTACGGGTGAGAAGGTCTCATCGTAGTCAATTCCTTGAACTTGTCGAAAACCTTTTGCGACATGTCGAGCTTTGTAGACAGTAACATTACCATCAGCGTCAGTCTTCTTCTTAAAAATCCATTTATTCTCAATTGCTTGCCGATCATCGGGCAAGTCAACCAAAGTCCATACTTTGTTTTCATACATGGATCCCATCTCAGATTTCATGGCTTCAAGCCACTTTACGGAATCTGGGCTCACCATCGCTTCTTCATAGTTCGTAGGTTCATCATGATCTAGTAGCATGACCTCCAGAACAGGATTACCGTACCACTCTGGTGCGGATCTTACTCTGGTTGATCTACGCGGTTCAGTAGTATCTTGATCTGAAGTTTCATGATCATTATCATTGGCTTCCTCACTAACTGGTGTAGGTGTCACTGAAACAGTTTTCTGTGATGAACTACTTTCCAGTAAGGGAGCAGGTACAGTTACCTCGTCAAGTTCTACTTTCCTCCCACTCACTTCTTTCGAGAGAA
>NW_021214711.1:0-590 GCF_002162155.2 Triticum dicoccoides | reverse complement strand
GAAATCGCTTCGGGACTCGAAAACGATGAGTAATAGTCCACGAAATGGGTCAGAATTGGACAAAACTGTGAGTGTTGACAATTGACACATAAACGCACCCCGGGGTTCATCAATCGTGGAAATCGCTCTGGGTCCCCAAAACGGCAAGTAATAGTCCACGAAACGGACAAGAATCGGCCAAATATGTGAGTGTTGATGATCGACACGTAAACGCACCCCGAGGTTCGTCAATCGTGGAAATGACTCCGGGACCCCAAAACAGAGTAATAGTCCAAGAAACGGGCCAGAATTAGCCCGAACTGTGATTGTTGATGACCGACACATAAGCGCACCCTGGAGTTCGACAACCATGGAAATAGCTTTGGGGCCCAAAAACGGTGAGTAATAGTCCATGAAATGGGCCAGAATCGGCCAAAACTGCAAGTGTTGATGACCAACACGTAAGCACACCTTGGGGTTCAACAACTATGAAAATCGCTTCGGGTCCCCAAAACGTTGAGTAATATTCCATGAAACGGGTCAGAATTGGACAAAACTGTGAGAGTTGAAGACCAACACGTAAACGCACCCCGGGGTTCGTCCATCGTGGA
>NW_021214710.1:0-942 GCF_002162155.2 Triticum dicoccoides | reverse complement strand
AAGCTATACATGGCAAGAACACTGGCATAGCATGCATGGAACACTAACGGTAGCATCGGCAAAATCGCAAACAAGTTGACGATCTGCCCAGATTAACAACGAAGCAAAAGTTGAGCTCGATTGAGTCAACCTAGAGCACTCCACATATGTAAACAAAGACACGGATGGACAGAGCATAACATAAATATCAAAACTCCCTTACTGATCATCCTCAAAAGAGGCACGGATCACTAGGAAACAAGCTGGACATATAGCATCATGAACTAAAATATCCCAGACTTAGTGAAAATCACTAAGTCTCTGAAATCAGCAATCTCAGGTACCTCTCTTTGCAAGCTTGCACAAGACAACACACACATCCTAAAAATGCATGGATGGCACCTCTGGAAAGAAGACAAAATGCTTAACAATTCATCCCAAAGGGGCACAGGCATATCATGCACGAATTAAACAGGCAAAAATGACAAAAGTGCATGATGAACTAACGGATCTGCAATTTAACTCACGAAGCCTCCTTCTAACAGCATTTTGGGCAACAAGATGACCTCAAATGCAAATGATGCAATGGAATGAAATGATGTACATGTCGAGGCGAAGATTTTGATATATTATACGCCCAAAACGGAGCTACGGATGCGGAGATACGAGCAGTCAAAGAATGCATAAAAATCTGGGAGTTAGGGTTTCGGGGGCGCGGTTACTGTAGCAGTCCGGTCCGAGGTCGCCGGAAATGGCCGCGGCGGCGGCCGGCGTGGAGGAAGGAGACCGGAGAAGGACGCCGGCGGCGCGGGGAGGACCTTGGGGCGGCGCGGCCGGCGATGAGGAGCCCCGGCGGAGTCGCGGCGTGGCGCGGGGCGGCGATGCGGCCGGAGGCGAGGTCGGGCGCGGTGGAGCGGCGAGCTCCGGCGATGGCGCTCGCGGTGGCGCGGGCTGCCGGAGCCG
>NW_021214709.1:0-836 GCF_002162155.2 Triticum dicoccoides | reverse complement strand
TGTCACACCCTAGCTAGTCATGCATTAGAGTGTTGCATCATGTTTACTCTTTCATCAGGAACTTGAAATGGGGATCTGTGAAACCCTCAGAATCATTTTGAAAATGATCCAAATAAAAATTTCGCCAAAAGGGTCCAAGAAAATGCTCATGTTGCTCTCTGAAAATATTGGACAGAGATAAAAATCAAACCAATATTTTTAGTGACTCATGGACATTTATTTTGGGCATTTGGAATTAATGCATAAATATTTGCATTGGAAATATATTTCTATATATATGAAATATGGTCCAAATATTATGCCAATTCTAAAGGAGCTCTGGAATAATATATCTAGCCCCTGCAAAAATTGGCATAAGTTAAATAAATGATTTAATATATTATTTAAATCAAAACAAATGTCAGAAATTAGAAAACAGAAAAAAAGGGAAAAACTTACCTGTCGCCCAGTACCGGCCCAGCCCAGCACCGCGCCAGCGAGCTGTTTCCGGCCAGGCAGGCAGGCAGGTGCTCAACGGCGAGCACCGCATGGGTGCCACGCACCTGCTCGCCGCCTCGCCGCCTCCCTCGCCCAGCTAACGCCGTGGATCGGCCTCCCTCTCTCCCCCGAACCCCCCAGACACCCCCTCTCCTCTCCAGCTCCTCCCCCTCGCACGCCCCAGCCATGGCCGACGCCATCGCCGCCACCCCCTCGCCGTAGCCACGCCCTCCGTCCACCCCACGCCGTGCCACCGTGTCCAGGAGCTCCGCCGCCGTCCACTTCATCGAGCTAGCCGAGCCCCGTGTGCTCGTGCGGCCCGAGACCACCGCACCGACCTCGCCCGAGCTCACCGTCGC
>NW_021214708.1:0-1060 GCF_002162155.2 Triticum dicoccoides | reverse complement strand
AATTGGGAGATGAATGGAAAACAGCATTTAAAACTAAGTTTGGATTATATGAGTGGTTAGTCATGCCTTTTGGGTTAACTAATGCACCTAGTACTTTCATGAGATTAATGAACGAAGTTTTACGTGCTTTCATTGGACGATTTGTGGTAGTTTACTTTGATGACATATTGATTTATAGCAGATCTTTGGAAGAACATTTGGAACATTTACGTGCTGTTTTTATTGCTCTACGTGATGCACATTTGTTTGGTAACCTTGGGAAGTGCACCTTTTGCACCGACCGAGTATCTTTTCTTGGCTATGTTGTTACTCCACAGGGAATTGAAGTTGATAAAGCCAAGATTGAAGCTATTGAGAGTTGGCCGCAACCCAAAACGGTCACACAAGTGAGGAGTTTTCTTGGCCTCGCTGGATTCTATAGGCGTTTTGTGAGAGATTTCAGCACCATTGCTGCACTCTCAATGAGCTTACAAAGAAAGATGTGCCTTTTCTTTGGGGTACCGCACAGGAAGAAGCCTTCTCGGTATTGAAAGATAAGTTGACACATGCTCCTTTACTCCAACTTCCTGATTTTAATAAGACTTTTGAGCTTGAATGTGATGCTAGTGGAATTGGTTTAGGCGGTGTGTTATTACAAGATGGCAAACCTGTTGCATACTTTTCTGAAAAATTGAGTGGGCCTAGTCTAAATTATTCTACTTATGATAAAGAATTATATGCTCTTGTTCGGACTTTAGAAACATGGCAACATTATTTATGGCCCAAAGAATTTGTTATACATTCTGATCATGAATCTTTGAAACATATTAAAAGTCAAGCTAAACTGAATCGTAGACATGCTAAATGGGTTGAATTCATTGAGACTTTTCCTTATGTCATTAAACACAAGAAGGGAAAAGAAAATGTTATTGCTGATGCATTGTCTCGCCGCTATACTATGCTTTCACAACTTGACTTCAAAATATTTGGTTTGGAGACCATCAAAGATCAATATGTGCATGATGCTGATTTTAAAGATGTAATGCAGAATTGTAAAGAAGGAAGAATGTGGAACAAGTTC
>NW_021214707.1:0-1261 GCF_002162155.2 Triticum dicoccoides | reverse complement strand
GCAAGTCCTGATAGACATCAGGTGCCTCAATCCACCCAGATGTGTGTTTAAGTTGCCACCTTAGATAAACCATTAAAATTATCAATCTCACATCTGTCATGGATATCACTCACCCAATCCACGTCTACTAGCATAGCATAGCATAATAAGCAAACGTAGAAGTAACTCCCAAGGTTTTATAAGTAACAGGTAATAGGTACTACCTCAATTCTACTTCCCATCCCACAATTTAATTGGATCCTAATCATGCAATGTGAGAGGATTGATCTAATGCAATAAAACATGGGTTGTAGAAAAGATATGATCAAGTGTTACTTGCCTGCAATGTTGATGAAGATGATTCGCACTCAAAACTCTTGATAGATCTAATCGTCATACTCCGGTCAATCTATCATAGGCAAGCAATAGTAACCACACAATAAGTACTCATCTAATGCACAGGGAAAAATCAAACAAGAGAACGAACCAGAAAGTTCAACTTAAGAACTCCGGTTGCAAAGAAAGAACGAGCCGAACAAACGACGAAAAACAAACGGCGAAAGAAAACAACTCGGTTCTAGCAAGTTGAATCTAGGTCAAAATTTTACTGTAGCAAAAGCTTGTTCAAGTTGATTAGACGAAACGGCGGTTTCGAGATGAAACTCCAGGCGCTTGAATCACCTGATTCCGATAAACGAGCGAGAAGATAAACTAGAACGAAGATCGGATCTGAGATCGCGATCGCGGAATAAATCCGACGAGAAGAAAAAGAAGAACGGTTATACGAACAGACGTCGTTAACCGTGAAATAATCGGTGATCACGTTCGTTGAGACGAACGGTCCGAAAGAAGAACGAAAACCAATCTAGGGTTTTCGGGAAAAGAGATCGAACGAAAAACCGATCTAGAACACCAGAACGGTTTAGCGAAAAATCGGAAAGAAAACGAATCGGTAGAGAAGAAAAGAATCGGAACGGTTTATAAGAAAAACCGAACCGAGGGAAAGAAGAGACGCGGCGCGGTACCTCCGGCGAACGGCGGCGACGGCGGCGTTGACGCAGGGCGGCGGCGGCGCGGTGACGCATGGTGGCGGTGGCGGCACTAGGGCGCGGGGTTGGGCGGCGTTGACGCGGCGGCGATGCACAAGGGCGGCGGCGCGGGTGAGAGGCGCGGGGTGAGGCGCGGCTTGGGTGGTGCGGCGGCGCGGCGTGGGTGTGGCGGCGCGGCGTGGGGCGGCGGAGAGGAGAGGAGAGGTGTTGGTTTGATGTGTTTAGAGGGGGGG
>NW_021214706.1:0-4540 GCF_002162155.2 Triticum dicoccoides | reverse complement strand
TCGAAACCACGTCTATCGACAGGGGACAAATACCGACAACAGAGAAAGAAACACAATCAATGCAATGCACAATATGATGCATGATCATGACATGCCAATATGTTGTGGTTTGAGCTAATGCAACTAGCAACAATTTAAATGAAGTCCATATGAACCAAGGGTTCATATGCAAACTCCATAAGTGGTATTTAAAATGCCATTATCATGTTTTCACTTATACAGGGGGTATAAGTTGGTTGAACATGCATGAAAGTAACATAAATGGGTAGATTGGATTTTTCTGATAATTTTTCATATATAATTTATTTCATTTGGAGTTACGGTTGAATTTCTATGATTTTTAGAAGTTTTGGGTATTTTCTGAAAATAAATAAATCATTTCTGACTTATTTAAAATCCCAGGAGCATATACTGCGTCAGCATGACATCGGGGTGACGTCGGCAGGTCAAAGGCGTCGACCAGGTCAAACCTGACCAGTGGGACCCACTGGTCAGTGACCCAGTCAACTAACCAAGTTAGTTAGCCCTAACTAACTGGGCTGGGCACACTGGTCAGCGACTAACCTAACTAACCTAAATAGAATTAGCCCTAACTAACTTAGTTAGCCGGGCGGGGCCCACATGTTAGTGGCTCATCTAGTTAACTAAGTTAATTAACACTAATTACCTAGCACTAATTAAAAAGTGGCCCGGGCCCACACCTCAGGACGCCGGGGAGGTCAAACAGGGGTCAACCTTGCCGGCGTTGAGTCGCCGACGAGGCCGAGACGGTGGAGGGGCTCGGATTTTGCCCTCCGGCGACCAAATTAGCGGTCGAGACCACCTACAGAGAGCTGGCACTCTCGCGCATCCATTGGAGCAAGCGAGAGAGGCTGTGGTGGAGTGAGCTCGTCGGAGTTGAGCTCATGGCGGCGGCCGGAGCACGGCTATGCGCGGGCGGGGTGCTGCAGCTCGAGGCGAGAGAATGAAGGTGCTAGGCAGCACCTAATGGGCAGCAGGAGCACGCCGGAGCAACTAGTAGGAGCGGAGGGGCTCAGGGGCACGGAGCTCGCTGGCCATGGTGGACGGCGGCTTCGGGTGCTCGCGGGGCAGCGGCTACGGGGCGTGCGTGAAGAAAAAGGCGGAGGGGAGCGATTCAGTGGCTCACGGCAAGTCTTCCAGTGCAGACGGTGGGGCCGGGGAGGAGTCGGAGCGAGCGGGGCGGCGAGGCGAATCTCCGGTGACCCGAGGAGGATGAAGGGTCGGGGACGGTGCTTCAAGGCATCCGGCGTCATGTGGCTCGGCGGAGAGGACCGGGGCGTCACGGCGGAGCTCGGGGGCGCGTCGGAGAGGCTCGGAGGTGGCTCTGGCCGCAGCAACTGCAGGCGGCGACGACGGTGGCGTTCGGCCGTGCGCGTGAGAGAGAGACAGAGGAGGGGATGAGGGCGAGGGAGAGTGCGAGAGAGGTCGGGGGATGTGTGGCGTCGCTAGGGAGGGCCGGAGCGACGAGGAGGCAGGCAGGGAGGCAGGAGGTGGCCGGTGCGTGGCCTGCGCGCGGTGAGCACGCGCCCCTGCCTTCTCGCGCGAGGTAGGGGGTGACTGGCGCTGGCCACTCGGCTGGGCCGGCACAGTGCCGGGCCAGCAGTGGCCCAGGTAAGCTCTCTCTCTTCTCTGTTTTCTAAATTGTTTCTGTTTTCTATTTTTCTGTAATTGTTTTGGGTTTAGTTTTAACACCAAACCATTTTATAAAATCCTGAAAATAATTATGTGGCTAGAACTAAAATATCCCAAACCACATAAAATGTTCCAGAATTATTGGACATATATTAATTATATAAAGAATATATATCCAATGCAAATAGTTATTGAATTAATTCAAAGGCCCAAAATAAATGTTTCTGAGATACCAAAAACATTGGTTTGAATTTTACCTCTTGCCAATATTTTCGGAGACTAAGAGGAACATTTTCTTGGACTTCTTTGAACACATTTTAATGTTGATTATTTTTGAACTAGTTTCTGAGGGTTTCAACAACCTCAATTCAACTTTCTTTGGAATTTAAACATGATGGCATGATGAACAAGCAAAGTCCAAAGCTGTGAGGACCCCGATTCCAAGTCACATCGATCTAGCCGGTAACACTTCATATCACTTTGTGGCCTCACGCACGGTATTCCCACAGGTGTCGCCTTACCATGGCCCGGGACCGTTTGCGCCTTTTGGCTCACCTATATCATAGTGTCGCTAGCATCGATATGACAGGGAACCCGGGCCGACATGGCTAGATTTACTAGGTTATCCTCTAAGACACCTAGGGTCATAATACTAGCTCCAACATATATGTCGAGGCAATAGAGTACCTCAACTCACAGATTAGTGTGGCTGAACTCGCCCAAAGGAACATCGGGAACGGAAAGAAGCAATTTGCAAATGCATCAGACTATTTAGAAACCTGGGATGACTCGGACAGCATAACGGCTATAAATGCTCAAAAAGATTTGAGACATCGTGCAAAATGGTGGCATAACCACTTAACATCACAATATCAAAGTTCTGAGATGAACTGCCAACACGCAGAAGCAGTAGGAACCGAACTCGGGCTTAAACTCAACAATCCTAGGCAACTACGGTTTAGTAACACGTCATCCTGATAGATAGATGAGAAGGCCTAGTTCTTAATCTCGTAGAAAGGAAGAGGGTGACTCAGATCAGAGGGCATGAGATATAAGGAGTAAAAAGAGCCTTACGTTCCATCCCACAATCAATTCCCTTATATAACTAAAGCATTTCTAGACTCAACTTCGACCAGTTTGGCTTGGCAATCCTATAGGCAGTCAGGCTCTGATACCAAAGCTGTCAGGACCCCGATTCCAAGTCACATCGATCTAGCCGGTAACACTTCATATCACTTTGCGGCCTTACGCATGGTATTCCCACGGGTGTCGCCTTACCATGGCCCGGGACCGTTTGCGCCTTTTGGCTCACGTATATGATAGCATCGCTAGCATCCATATGACAGGGAACCCGGGCCGACATGGCTAGTCATGAACCCAAAGCGGCACCAACCCATGGGGATAGGCATACATGGATCACATCGAGCATGTCGGTCAACAGCGTGTGAATTCGGGCTGTAGCACTGGGCTAACAGGACTCTAGGAACCCAGGCTATAGCAGGCTAGGTAGGACTTCGGATGTCACCGCGTGACATTTCCCCGAAGGGACAGACACAGGAACGAAGTGAAACACATGTCGGCCAGTCAAGTGTCCTGAGCAGTAGTGCTGGGCTAACAGGACTCCGGTGAACCGGGCTGTAGCAGACTACTATGGCTCATGGAAGCACTAGACTACATTTCCCCATAAGAGAGGCTGCCAAGGATAAACAACTAGATTGTCGGATCCCATGCATACCAAGCATTTCAATCATACACACAATATGCTCGATATGTGTAAATACAACATGGCATCACAACATAACTCTACAACTCAAGTAGTTATTCATTAGGCTCCGAGGAGCGAGATATTACAAACATGGGTCTCATGACCCAACAATCATAGCATACAAATCAACGCACAAGCAAAAGTTTAACATGTCTGAGTATAGACATCTACAAATGAAAAAGGCTAAGAAGCCTGACTATCTACCAGATCCTGCCGAGGGCACAAGATCGTAGCTGAGGTATCAAGCTAAACGTCGAAGTCCACGCGGAACTACTAGCGAGACTGAAGTCTCTCTGCAAAACGTAAATTAAGCAAACGTGAGTACAAAGGTACTCATCAAGACTTACATCAGATCTAGCTACATATGCATCGGTATCATCAAGGGGGGGTGGTGGAGATTGACTGCAGCAAGCCAACTTTGACTCAGTGGCTAACCTGAACTATGACTGCAAGCAACTCTTTTGAGGTGGCGCACACGAGTCCACATATTCACCATTCAATACACCACTATGGATCCGCTCCCGTCTCCCTATAAGAAGGCCATCCATAGCACTCACACTTATCTTGCGAGTTTTAGAGTATCCACTTTCACTTGTCTATGAACTGTTATAGGCAACCCAGAAATCCATTACCGCGGACGCGGCTATTCGAATAGTTTTATACCCTGCAGCGGTGTACTTCGTCACACATGTTTCCACCACTTAGCGTCTGCACACGACATGTGCTCGGCAGACTTCAAGAGAAAGCCGACGTGGGTGTAGACCACGACCTGACTAACCGCACAAGTCTCTAGTCCAGGTTTATCGCCTATTCGGGTTCCATCCGCGAGGAGATCCGGCCGGAGTTTCGCTCACAACCCCAAACGATGTGTGCAGGGTTCCCGAGACACCAAACGGGCACCCGGTACACCGTGCCACAGTGTATCTACCGCATCATAGCCCACCCCTAGGGTCAGCGCTACGCACGGCCGCCAACACATATCCTATAAACACCAGAAACTAGTTGCAACTCCTGGACAGAGGACGAGAGGGGTCAGTAAGTCGAGTGGGGTCATATTTCAGGGCCCAATGTGTGGTAGTAGCTGTTTCATGGATCACAAACACAGAACTCAGTTCCTGAGAA
>NW_021214705.1:0-1970 GCF_002162155.2 Triticum dicoccoides | reverse complement strand
CTCGCTTTAACCTGGACGACGATGGGACTCGTGTTTATAACTTCATTCAAAAGTCGTATCCGCTCGACCACGGAGAAAGCATATGTGCGGAGGTTGGGATGTATATGCCGCGGTTCCTTGACCTTTGACCTATTGTGGCGTTCAGAATACATATGCAGGCATGATGCTATTTTTAATTTTCAGATTTATTATATGCATGCATGCTGCATGCTATTCCAACTTCTGTTAGTCGTATAACCAAAATTATAGACTAGTATTCAGCTCATAGCCTCATAATATGCTGAAGCCAAATTAACAATTTACCAATCCCTCGTACAAATAAAAATAAAAATCAACAATGGTTTTATTCCTCGTCAGTGGTGGATGTGCAAGCTCGTGTGTTCCCCGCCTTCATTCTGGATTTGGATGCATGTTTTAGTCTCCCACGCAGCTACGTCGAAGTGGACTTTGGGTGTTTGACATGAAATGGATCATCAGCATGGAATACAAGAAGAGAAAGACAATGATGGTCATGTCTCTCCAATCAGGCCAGAATTAGAGACGGCGACTGCAGTAAACCATGGAAAATAGCTTGCAGCTAGTAACACCTAAGCCCTCCATGCTTACTAGGTTTTTGGTACCAACAATCCTTCTTGAAAAATGCTAATGGTGGTCAACCACCACAGTGGACATTTTCAAAATACAAATGTCCACAGCATGAATTTTTTCGAAATTTTATGTCAACACATACACATGTATACCATGTATACGCAATTTTTCATAACATTATACTTTCACATATGGCATGCAGAAAAAAGAGAAATACATATTTCCAAAATGGGCTGGAATTTGTTTTTGTCTTGTTTGGGCCGGAATTTTGTATTTTCTTGGGCGAGAATTTTGTACTTTTGTTGTTGGGCTGGTTTTTCTTCTTTTACAGCAGCTTACAAATCACAATTTTGTAAACGAATAATCACATGTTCATGCGGAACACATACAAGTTTCCATGGAAATGATTCGAAAACTTTTAGATGAGCTTTTTTTTGAAAAAAAAATGTCCTTGGTGGTGGTCGTCCACCAAAAGCCCGCACTCCAATCCTTCTTCTTCATATGGATATGTGTTCTGGACCATACCATATCAAATAAAAAGTAGATGTCTTCGTGGTTAGTTATTCATGGACCACAAATGGTCTTATCAACAAAGTACAAGGAAACTCATCTATGCTAATGTACAAGTGGATAATGCATGGGTACTCAGAAGCTCACATTATTTTCAAAGGGCTCTGGAGAAGGGGCACTAGGCTAAGACACATATATTCTTCCGGCTCCTCCTCCATGACATAATCAACACAAAAAATCTTCTAGGAATCCCATCCACTTAGAATGCTCAAGGCAAACATTGTGAATCCAAACAATCATAGAGGAGGTACCTCCCGATAGGATGAAATCATTTTGATGCAGAGACCAGGGAACTCGCAATTTTGAAGAAACATGGTGAAATCATCTTTGCCTCCTAAGACCTCCCTAATAAGATTGCCATGGACAGCATACCTGAGAAAAGCCATGGGCCCTCGAACAATAGAGTTGTCTACATACAAGATAGAATATCCGGCTATTGTTCTTGCAATGCATGTGCATCAATGGCGTGTATACTTGCATTTTTCAGAATTTTCCATCAAGATTAATCAAATAGTTTGGTTCATTTGGAAGAATAGTGAAGCCATACCCCATGGCAGCATAAGGCCTTTACAAAATTGTTGGGTCTGCAACATCACATATTCTACCACAAGGCACTGAAAAATAGTGATGTCAATGCTCTCTCACGGCGTCCAACTGAATCACCAACGTAGTTGCATTTTCCATTTTTCAAGTGGCATGGCTCCAAGAAATAGAGAAGGGATATGAAAGTAACCCAAAAGCACAATAGTGTCTACAACTAGACGTGGCTCAGTTGTAGGGGTAAATTCACTTTCACTAAGGGGATCATATGT
>NW_021214704.1:0-1072 GCF_002162155.2 Triticum dicoccoides | reverse complement strand
AATTTCAGGTAATACCCTCCATTACGTCTACATAGCTCCAAATATAGCACATTTCTAATGAAGTATCCATCATGTATACAGTTGGAAGATGCCAACACACCTGAATCCTTAGTATCCTTCGGTCAGCCAACACAAGAATGGGAAGTTAGCCAACAACTTCGAGATGCTAATATTCACCCAGACAGAACCCCCCATTTTGTAATTATCTATCTTTATGCTTACTTATAATTATTATGCCAGGTGCTCATAAATCTTATTAACCTCCTTTTTTACTATTTCCATTTCAATGCAGGATACTAGAGAGCCATCCCACAAAGTGTGTATTAGGAGTGGCAGTGAAATCATCAAATTACCTCACACTGGAGCGGAGGCTCAACCTACCAACCTACAGCAGTCTGCCTCCACTGCACAACAGGCTGCCCACACTATCCAGGTGATACTATTTATAAGTGCATTCTTTCGTAAATCAGAGTTGCGGCTGCACACACATTGCCTAGAATTTACCATTTTAATGTCTGTCAGGTCTCTGATGCATCTGCTCTACAGCTGTCTCCCAGGCGCTCGGCGAGATTTAAAAAAACAGATGTTGTAAGTGCTGCCCTGCTATTAACTTTGTTTTTACATTTTTTTCCAATAGTAATGTTCACATACATAATATCGTATCTCGGTTGGGTTATTTTCTACATATTTCAGTCTACGGAAAAACATACACTTGTTCGCACCGCCAAGAACATGGAGAAGGACAAAACCAATGTCCCAAGCTTTGTGAACCCCAACCAATTCGGAGCTCCTGGAAATGTTCTGCAATGCGGTCAACTACCAGTTATCGTAAAGAGGATCAGGAAGAGACCATTGAAGATCATTTCTCCATTTAAATTACATCCTGTTAAGTCTACCATTTCTCTCAACCACGCCCGAAAACTCCGTGACATAGTAATCAACGACCTTGATCTCAAAAAGTAAACCTTCACACCATTGCATCCTATTTTTAATGTGCACTAATTATTTCATCATTTTAAAATACATTACAAATTCCGAATTAACCTTGTCATAGGACTGGACTTCTTGCTTA
>NW_021214703.1:0-782 GCF_002162155.2 Triticum dicoccoides | reverse complement strand
AGATGCATATCGATGCATGACATGTCAAGAAGCGATGCTAGGCGTGCCCTAACGTGGTATAAGGTGGTACTGGTCAAGGGGGAATCATCCGGGAAAGTATTCCCGGTGTTTCGTGTTTTCGGGCAGAGGAGCCGGAGGGGGAAAGTTGCGGGTTCGATAGGTTAGGGGGGTGTGGTGGACGAACGGACTGCGTATCCGGGTTCGCCACGTCGTTCTGAGCAACTTTCATGTTGAAAATATTTTAATCCGAGTTACGGATTAAAAGATATGATTTTTAAAAGATTTTAATAATTTTGGAATTTAATTAGTTATTTAATTAATTCGAAAAAAATGTATTTATGACGTCAGCATGATGTCATGCTGACGTCAGCAGTCAACAGGGGTTGACTGAGTCAACCCTGACATGTGGGTCCCGCATGTCATTCTCTAATATCTAATTAACCTAATCAGAGTTAATTAACATTAGTTAATTAGGTTAATTAGTGGTTAGTGCTAATTAATCAGAATTAATTAGATTAATTAATTAATTAATTAATTAATTAATTAATTAATTAGTTAATTAGTTTTATTTAATTTTTCATTTTCCTTTTATTTTTAAACCGTTCTGTGGGGGTGGGGCCCCCATGTCATCGGCCCAGAGGGCCAAACGGGCATGCGGGAGTGGTGGGTTTGCGGGGCGGTGCCCGTTTCGGGCGCAACCCCGAAGGACGCGGCGCGGGCGCCCGCGCCCGAAGCCAACGGGGGTCGGGGCGGCCGAGGCCACGACGGTGGCCGGAGGGGCC
>NW_021214702.1:0-1595 GCF_002162155.2 Triticum dicoccoides | reverse complement strand
ATTTAAGGGCTATCAAAGATGCAAGGAAAACAAGTCTGTCGACTTGGATTTCGTTTCCATGGCTTACTCTAGAAGTTTGCCATTTGGATCCCGGAGTTTGGATTACCATAGAGGTTGGCATATCACCGAATGCGATGTTATGCAAGCGAGCATAATTTTCAGATATAAAAGAATGAGAGGCTCCTGTATCGAAAAGAACAGATGCCGGGTGGCAATTAACAAGAAGCGTACCGAGAACGACGTTGGGATCCTCTTGAGCTTCTTCGGCAGAGATACAGTTGACATGGCCACGTGAAGCGGTGACCGGTTTAGCATGAAACACTTTCCCTGTCGGCTTGCCACGGCCAACAGCTTTAGCAGATTGATTGGGGTTGGTCTGGGGGCATTCACGCATATAGTGACCAGATTCCCCACACTTGAAACAAGTCACGGAACTGGTACATGGAGGAGCATTATTGGTTGGACCCCCATAGGGCTTGGCTGGAACAGACTGTTGAACAGGGCGAGGCGCCTGGAAAGATGGCCTCGGTGTGAACCTGGGTGGCAGGGCGGTGTTGGGTACCCACACGCGGCGCTTCTGAGGACCAGCACCGGATGAGGAGCCCATGTCACGTCCATGCTTGCGTGTTGCGTCATAGTCAGTCTGACCAGTTTCAGCACTGATGGCTTTGTTGACAAGTTTCGAAAAAGATGTGCACTCATGCAGACGGAGGTCGCGGCGAAGCTCAGGACTAAGGCCCTTACGGAACCTTGCTTGCTTCTTGGCGTCAGTAGACACTTCCTCAGTTGCATATCGGGCGAGAATACCAAACTCCCTGCTATAGGCATCCACAGAAAGTCGGCCTTGGGTGAAACTGCAAAATTCTTCACGTTTACGGTCCATGAGACCCTCCGGAATGTGATGTTCACGGAAAGCCTCGCTGAACTCAGCCCAAGTTGTGACATGGCCCGCTGGGCGCATAGCTCCATAATTCTCCCACCATAGACTGGCGGGGCCTTCAAGATGATATGCAGCAAAGGTGACCTTGTCAGCCTCCGCTACCAACGCGGAACGCAGTTTATGAGAGATACTGCGAAGCCAGTCATCAGCGTCGAGAGGCTCGACGGAGTGGTGGAACGTGGGTGGATGCAATTTGATAAAATCACTGAGTGACACCATGTTAGCCCTCTGATGGTGTGCTGTATTCTGTTCAATACGCTCCAACAAACGGTTTGTCTCCCGCTTGTTTCTCTCAGCTTCCATCATCACCTCGGCTAGTGAAGGAGGATGAGGCAGATTTACATCCCTGGCTTCACTGCCTTCGGCCTGCTCTTGAGAAGCGGGGTTAGCGCGCGTGTTGACCATCCTAGGTAAACAAGACAATGATTTAGTCAGGATGGTAAAATTCCGACATAGGATTCATAATGTAAGAAATAACTCGGAATGCAAGATGATCATCCGTATGACATGGTAGATACAGAAACTGCTTCTTTTATTCCATCGTCATACACACCATACAGGGTTTAGTACAAGACCAAACAAAGTACTATTACGGTGAAAAGAGGATTACATCTCATCGGAGACATTCCAAGCTCCTATACATTATTTTTCTACA
>NW_021214701.1:0-3731 GCF_002162155.2 Triticum dicoccoides | reverse complement strand
CCATGGTCAAGTAACATGACTTCCAGAATAGGATTACCGTACCACTCTGGTGCGGATCTTACTCTGGTAGACCTACGAGATTTAGTAGGAACTTGATCCGAAGTTTCATGATCAATATCATTAGCTTCCTCACTAATTGGTGTAGTTGTCACAGGAACCGGTTCTTGTGATGAACTACTTTCCAATAAGGGAGCAGGTACAGTTACCTCATCAAGTTCTACTTTCCTCCCACTCACTTCTTTCGAGAGAAACTCCTTCTCTAGAAAGAATCCGAATTTAGCAACGAAAATCTTGCCATAAAATCTGAGATAGAAGGTGTACCCAACAGTCTCTTTTGGGTATCCTATGAAGACACATTTCTCCAATTTGGGTTCGAGCTTATCTGGTTGAAGTTTCTTCACATAAGCATCGCAGCCCCAAACTTTAAGAAATGACAACTTTGGTTTCTTGCCAAACCATAGTTCATGAGGCGTCGTCTCAACGGATTTTGATGGTGCCCTATTTAACGTGAATGTGGCCGTCTCTAAAGCATAACCCCAAAACGGTAGCGGTAAATCAGTAAGACACATCATAGATCGCACCATATCCAATAAAGTGCGGTTACGACGTTCGGACACACCATTACGCTGTGGTGTTCCATGTGGCATGAACTGTGAAACTATTCCACATTGTTTAAAATGAAGGCCAAACTCGTAGCTCAAATATTCATCTCTACGATCAGATCATAGAAACTTTATTTTCTTGTTACGATGATTTTTCTACTTCACTCTGAAATTCTTTGAACCTCTCAACTATTTTAGACTTATGTTTCATCAAGTAGATATATCCATATCTGCTCAAATCATCTTGTGAAGGTCAGAAAATAATGATACTTGCCACGAACATCAACACTCATTGGATCGCATACATTGGTATGTATTATTTCCAATAAGTCAGTAGCTCGTTCCATTGTTCCGGGGAATGGAGTTTTAGTCATCTTGCCCAAAAGGCACGGTTCGCAAGCATCAAATGATTCATAACCAAGTGATTCCGAAAATCCATCTTTATGGAGTTTCTTCATGCGCTTTACACCGATATGACCCAAACGGCAGTGCCACAAATAAGTTGCACTATCATTATTAACTTTGCATCTTTTGGCATCAATATTATGAATATGTGTATCACTACGATCGAGATCCAACAAACTATTTTCATTGGGTGTATGACAATCGAAGGTCTTATTCATGTAAATAGAATAACAATTATTCTCTAACTTTAAATGAATAACTGTATCACAATAAACATGATCAAATCATATTCATGCTCAACGCAAATGCCAAATAACATTTATTTAGGTTTAACACTAATCTCGAAAGTATAGGGAGTGTGCGATGATGATCATATCAATCTTGGAACTACTTCCAACACTCATCGTTACTTCCCCTTCAACTAGTCTCTGTTTATTCTGTAACTCCTGTTTCGAGTTACTAATCTTAGCAACCGAACAAGTATCAAATACTCAGGGGCTACTATAAACACTAGTAAGGCACACATCAATAACCTGTATATCAAATATACCCTTGTTCACTTTGACATCCTTTTTATCCACCAAATATTCAGGGCATTTCTGCTTCTAGTGACCATTTCCTTTGTAGTGTAAGCACTCAGTTTCAGGCTTTGGTCCAACTTTGGTCTTCTTCACGGGAGTGACAACTTGTTTGCCATTCTATATGAAGTTTCCCTTTCTTTCCCTTTGCCCTTTTCTTGAAGCTAGTGGTCTTGTCAATCATCAACACTTGATGCTCTTTCTTGATTTCTACCTTCGTCGATTTCAACATCACGAAGAGCTCGGGAATCGTTTTCGTCATCCCTTGCATACTATAGTTCATCACGAAGTTCTAGTTACTTAGTGATGGTGACTAGAGAATTCTGTCAATCACTATATTATCTGGAAGATTAACTCCCACTTGATTCAAGCGATTGAAGTACCCAGACAATCTGAAGACATGCTCACTAGTTGAGCGATTCTCCTCCATCTTTTAGCTATAGAACTTGTTGGAGACTTCATATCTCTCAACTCGGGTATTTGCTTGAAATATTAAGTTCAATTCCTGGAACATCTCATATGGTCCATGGTGTTCAAAACGTCTTTGAAGTCCCGATTCTAAGCCGTTAAGCATGGTGCACTAAACTATCAAGTAGTCATCATATTGAGCTAGCTAAATGTTCATAACATCTGCATCTGCTCCTGCAATAGGTCTGTCACCTAGCAGTGCATCAAGG
Source organism: Triticum dicoccoides (assembly GCF_002162155.2). Taxonomy (NCBI): domain Eukaryota; kingdom Viridiplantae; phylum Streptophyta; class Magnoliopsida; order Poales; family Poaceae; genus Triticum; species Triticum dicoccoides. The sequence continues at coordinate 1,469 of NW_021214701.1, read as the reverse complement.
ACATAATTCTTCTGTGCAGCAATGAGGATAAACCTCAGATCACGGATCCAATCCGCATCATTGCTACTAACATCTTTCAACACAATTTTCTCTAGGAACATATCAAAAATAAACATATGAAAGCAACGGCGCGAGCTATTGATCTGCAACATAATTTGCAAAATACTACCAGGACTAAGTTCATGATAAATTTAAGTTCAGTTAATCATATTACTTAAGAACTCCCACTTAGACAGACATCTCTCTAGTCATCTAAGTGATCACGTGATCCAAATCAACTAAACCATGTCCGATCATCACGTGAGATGGAGTAGTTTCAATGGTGAACATCACTATGTTGATCATATCTACTATATGATTCACGTTCGACCTTTCGGTCTCCGTGTTCCGAGGCCATATCTGTTGTATGCTAGGCTCGTCAAGTTTAACCTGAGTATTCCGCCTGTGCAACTGTTTTGCACCCGTTGTATTTGAACGTAGAGCCTATCACACCCGATCATCATGTGGTGTCTCAGCACGAAGAATTTCACAACGGTGCATACTCAGGGAGAACACTTCTTGATAATTTTAGTGAGAGATCATCTTAAAATGCTACCGTCAATCAAAGCAAGATAAGATGCATAAAGGATAAACATCGCATGCAATCAATATAAGTGATATGATATGGCCATCATCATCTTGTGCTTGTGATCTCCATCTCCGAAGCACCATCATGATCACCATCGTCACCGGCGTGACACCTTGATCTCCATCGTAGCATCGTTGTCGTTACGTCATCTATTGCTTCTACGACTATCGCTACCGCTTAGTGATAAAGTAAAGCAATTACAGGGTGTTTGCATTTCATACAATAAAGCGACAACCATATGGCTCCTGCCAGTTGCCGATAACTTTGGTTACAAAACATGATCATCTCATACAATAAAATATAGCATCACGTCTTGACCATATCACATCACAACATGCCCTGCAAAAACAAGTTAGACGTCCTCTACTTTGCTATTGCAAATTTTACGTGGCTGCTACGGGCTGAGCAAGAACCGTTCTTACCTACGCATCAAAACCACAACGATAGTTCGTCAAGTTAGTGCTTTTTAACCTTCGCAAGGACCGGGCGTAGCCACACTCGATTCAGCTAAAGTGAGAGAGACAGACACCCGCCAGTCACCTTTAAGCATGAGTGCTCGTAACGGTGAAACCAGTCTCGCGTAAGCGTACGCGTAATGTCGGTCCGGGCCGCTTCATCTCAAAATACCGCTGAGCCAAAGTATGACATGCTGGTAAGCAGTATGACTTGTATCGCCCACAACTCACTTGTGTTCTACTCGTGCATATGACATCTACGCATAAAACTAGGCTCTGATGCCACTGTTGGGGAACGTAGTAATTTCAAAAAAATTCCTACGCACACGCAAGATCATGGTGATGCATAGCAATGAGAGGGGAGAGTGTTGTCCACGTACCCTCGT
>NW_021214700.1:0-3731 GCF_002162155.2 Triticum dicoccoides | reverse complement strand
CCATGGTCAAGTAACATGACTTCCAGAATAGGATTACCGTACCACTCTGGTGCGGATCTTACTCTGGTAGACCTACGAGATTTAGTAGGAACTTGATCCGAAGTTTCATGATCAATATCATTAGCTTCCTCACTAATTGGTGTAGTTGTCACAGGAACCGGTTCTTGTGATGAACTACTTTCCAATAAGGGAGCAGGTACAGTTACCTCATCAAGTTCTACTTTCCTCCCACTCACTTCTTTCGAGAGAAACTCCTTCTCTAGAAAGAATCCGAATTTAGCAACGAAAATCTTGCCATAAAATCTGAGATAGAAGGTGTACCCAACAGTCTCTTTTGGGTATCCTATGAAGACACATTTCTCCAATTTGGGTTCGAGCTTATCTGGTTGAAGTTTCTTCACATAAGCATCGCAGCCCCAAACTTTAAGAAATGACAACTTTGGTTTCTTGCCAAACCATAGTTCATGAGGCGTCGTCTCAACGGATTTTGATGGTGCCCTATTTAACGTGAATGTGGCCGTCTCTAAAGCATAACCCCAAAACGGTAGCGGTAAATCAGTAAGACACATCATAGATCGCACCATATCCAATAAAGTGCGGTTACGACGTTCGGACACACCATTACGCTGTGGTGTTCCATGTGGCATGAACTGTGAAACTATTCCACATTGTTTAAAATGAAGGCCAAACTCGTAGCTCAAATATTCATCTCTACGATCAGATCATAGAAACTTTATTTTCTTGTTACGATGATTTTTCTACTTCACTCTGAAATTCTTTGAACCTCTCAACTATTTTAGACTTATGTTTCATCAAGTAGATATATCCATATCTGCTCAAATCATCTTGTGAAGGTCAGAAAATAATGATACTTGCCACGAACATCAACACTCATTGGATCGCATACATTGGTATGTATTATTTCCAATAAGTCAGTAGCTCGTTCCATTGTTCCGGGGAATGGAGTTTTAGTCATCTTGCCCAAAAGGCACGGTTCGCAAGCATCAAATGATTCATAACCAAGTGATTCCGAAAATCCATCTTTATGGAGTTTCTTCATGCGCTTTACACCGATATGACCCAAACGGCAGTGCCACAAATAAGTTGCACTATCATTATTAACTTTGCATCTTTTGGCATCAATATTATGAATATGTGTATCACTACGATCGAGATCCAACAAACTATTTTCATTGGGTGTATGACAATCGAAGGTCTTATTCATGTAAATAGAATAACAATTATTCTCTAACTTTAAATGAATAACTGTATCACAATAAACACGATCAAATCATATTCATGCTCAACACAAATGCCAAATAACATTTATTTAGGTTTAACACTAATCTCGAAAGTATAGGGAGTGTGCGATGATGATCATATCAATCTTGGAACTACTTCCAACACTCATCGTTACTTCCCCTTCAACTAGTCTCTGTTTATTCTGTAACTCCTGTTTCGAGTTACTAATCTTAGCAACCGAACAAGTATCAAATACTCAGGGGCTACTATAAACACTAGTAAGGCACACATCAATAACCTGTATATCAAATATACCCTTGTTCACTTTGACATCCTTTTTATCCACCAAATATTCAGGGCATTTCTGCTTCTAGTGACCATTTCCTTTGTAGTGTAAGCACTCAGTTTCAGGCTTTGGTCCAACTTTGGTCTTCTTCACGGGAGTGACAACTTGTTTGCCATTCTATATGAAGTTTCCCTTTCTTTCCCTTTGCCCTTTTCTTGAAGCTAGTGGTCTTGTCAATCATCAACACTTGATGCTCTTTCTTGATTTCTACCTTCGTCGATTTCAACATCACGAAGAGCTCGGGAATCGTTTTCGTCATCCCTTGCATACTATAGTTCATCACGAAGTTCTAGTTACTTAGTGATGGTGACTAGAGAATTCTGTCAATCACTATATTATCTGGAAGATTAACTCCCACTTGATTCAAGCGATTGAAGTACCCAGACAATCTGAAGACATGCTCACTAGTTGAGCGATTCTCCTCCATCTTTTAGCTATAGAACTTGTTGGAGACTTCATATCTCTCAACTCGGGTATTTGCTTGAAATATTAAGTTCAATTCCTGGAACATCTCATATGGTCCATGGTGTTCAAAACGTCTTTGAAGTCCCGATTCTAAGCCGTTAAGCATGGTGCACTAAACTATCAAGTAGTCATCATATTGAGCTAGCTAAATGTTCATAACATCTGCATCTGCTCCTGCAATAGGTCTGTCACCTAGCAGTGCATCAAGGACATAATTCTTCTGTGCAGCAATGAGGATAAACCTCAGATCACGGATCCAATCCGCATCATTGCTACTAACATCTTTCAACACAATTTTCTCTAGGAACATATCAAAAATAAACATATGAAAGCAACGGCGCGAGCTATTGATCTGCAACATAATTTGCAAAATACTACCAGGACTAAGTTCATGATAAATTTAAGTTCAGTTAATCATATTACTTAAGAACTCCCACTTAGACAGACATCTCTCTAGTCATCTAAGTGATCACGTGATCCAAATCAACTAAACCATGTCCGATCATCACGTGAGATGGAGTAGTTTCAATGGTGAACATCACTATGTTGATCATATCTACTATATGATTCACGTTCGACCTTTCGGTCTCCGTGTTCCGAGGCCATATCTGTTGTATGCTAGGCTCGTCAAGTTTAACCTGAGTATTCCGCCTGTGCAACTGTTTTGCACCCGTTGTATTTGAACGTAGAGCCTATCACACCCGATCATCATGTGGTGTCTCAGCACGAAGAATTTCACAACGGTGCATACTCAGGGAGAACACTTCTTGATAATTTTAGTGAGAGATCATCTTAAAATGCTACCGTCAATCAAAGCAAGATAAGATGCATAAAGGATAAACATCGCATGCAATCAATATAAGTGATATGATATGGCCATCATCATCTTGTGCTTGTGATCTCCATCTCCGAAGCACCATCATGATCACCATCGTCACCGGCGTGACACCTTGATCTCCATCGTAGCATCGTTGTCGTTACGTCATCTATTGCTTCTACGACTATCGCTACCGCTTAGTGATAAAGTAAAGCAATTACAGGGTGTTTGCATTTCATACAATAAAGCGACAACCATATGGCTCCTGCCAGTTGCCGATAACTTTGGTTACAAAACATGATCATCTCATACAATAAAATATAGCATCACGTCTTGACCATATCACATCACAACATGCCCTGCAAAAACAAGTTAGACGTCCTCTACTTTGCTATTGCAAATTTTACGTGGCTGCTACGGGCTGAGCAAGAACCGTTCTTACCTACGCATCAAAACCACAACGATAGTTCGTCAAGTTAGTGCTTTTTAACCTTCGCAAGGACCGGGCGTAGCCACACTCGATTCAGCTAAAGTGAGAGAGACAGACACCCGCCAGTCACCTTTAAGCATGAGTGCTCGTAACGGTGAAACCAGTCTCGCGTAAGCGTACGCGTAATGTCGGTCCGGGCCGCTTCATCTCAAAATACCGCTGAGCCAAAGTATGACATGCTGGTAAGCAGTATGACTTGTATCGCCCACAACTCACTTGTGTTCTACTCGTGCATATGACATCTACGCATAAAACTAGGCTCTGATGCCACTGTTGGGGAACGTAGTAATTTCAAAAAAATTCCTACGCACACGCAAGATCATGGTGATGCATAGCAATGAGAGGGGAGAGTGTTGTCCACGTACCCTCGT
>NW_021214699.1:0-3356 GCF_002162155.2 Triticum dicoccoides | reverse complement strand
GGATACACATATGGAATGAAGGTTGCAAGTCTCCAGACCACAGAATACTTCGCATGTATGCATGACTGACTTGGGATGATTCCAGAGGAAGCAAAACTAACTTTCTCAAATCCACGGCGGCAACTTTCACCAAATGCACGTGTATAAGAGGAAGTAACTACCTTCATCCAAACATATGCTTCATGAGCTAGCATGAACAAATGCTTTCAAAAGTTTCCAACACTAACTTAATGTTCACAAATCATGGAGGAGATAAGGATGTTGTCAATGGGCTCAACAACAATTCATCCGGGTTTCCTTTTAAAAGGAATTCCATAGTTAAGTGAACACGGTGATAGCATTGGTCAGACCAAAGAATATAATGGTGTATGCTCGAGGAAAACCCACGAGTAAGACAACATTACGAACATCGTTGGCTCTGACTTGATTTGACGATAACCCATACTCAAACCAAAGTTTTTATCAGGCAATAGGTCCAGCAACTGATCACAGGGACCAATCGATGAAGATATCATCTTTCTTCAACACACACTACACAAGATTATCCCTTTGGAACGAACTAAGTCAGGCAAGCTTTTATCCTCCAACTCTCCAAGTTGTTGTCTAGCTTAACCAACTAGCTCAGGGATATCTAACACCGATTCTTGGAGAGAAGGTGGTTCACAAGAAACCAACTTGATCACGAGCTCAACATAACGGTCAGGTGACGACCTGGTGATACTTCCGAGAAGATATTCAGAAAATCATGAACTACCGGTATGTTACTAAGCTCGGGAACAATCTCGCTTTTGAGGGCAAGACGATATGATCAAATGAGTGAGGACTTGACAAGATCCTAACTCATCAATCGAAGGGTGCACCGAAATAAGGACTAGGTAGCACGATCAGTCTTAGAAGGATGATTCAAAAACCAACATGCTAAGAATGAAATTATTGTCCTTTAACTACCAAACAACGGAGTTGCTAGCAGTATTGATTTCACACATCACGACTCACTTGTCGACATTCCGGTTGCATCAACACAAAGACCGAGGAATGACTAATGATGGTGAGAAGTATCACTGTGTCAAGAGTTCATAGGATGGTGTGCAATTCCCATGACATTCTTGATATAAAGATGGTAATACTCCAAGGTAGAATAGAGCAAAAGCTGGATTGGCATTTTGATCTGCGGAGTACAATTGTTTTGACCCAATCCTAGATATGGATGAGGTACTGGAGTTTGTTTCTCCTAGTCATTCCGGAATAGAATGGCTTGACGGACCACAAGAGTAATAGGTATCGATGAACGATTGCACGCATACTCTTGACTATCAATTGATAAACGAGGGTCAGAAGACAACTAAAGAGGGACAACTCAAAGGAACATACGATTTTCTGAGTTGTGGATGCATGGTTTAGCATGTCGAACGAAGTTCAACATATTTCTTCCGGATAACCCATGCAGAAAGGTTGAGCTGGCAGAGTCACAATATAGCATGGAGAACTCATAGAGGGCCTGTTGTGATCTTTTGATCCAACAAACTTCTGCCATAATGGTTCATGGTATTTGGAAGAACGATATACCACGAACCTCGAGAACTATCGCAAAGGTTACTAATATCCTAAAGGAACTAGCAAACACTATCAACATGAGGTAAGTAGAGTGAATCTCGGGTTCAAAACCCAGGAGTAGAATGCCTACTAACTAATAACATCACGGGATGCTTTCAAAAATAATGGCCAGAATCATCACACTGGGGATACAAAAGCATTGCTAAATTGCTAGGTGACTTCCTAAACACCTAAGGTCATAATAATAGCTCCAACATCTACGCCGAGGTAACAAAGTACCTCAACCTACCGATTAGTGTGCTTATTCCGACCAAAAGGGACATCGGAGACGAAAGGAAAGGATTTGCAAATGCATCAGACTGTTTAGAGACCTGGGATGACTCGGACAGCATAACGGCTGTAAATTCTCAAAAAGATTTGAGACAATCACAAAATGGTGGCATAACTACTCAACATCACAGTATCAAGGTTCCGAGATCAACAGTAATCATACAGAAGTAGTAGGAACTGAAACGAGGCTTAAGTCCAACAATCTTATAAGTCTACGGATTAGCAACACGTGATCCTGATAGAAAGAAGAGAAAGTCTAGTTCCTTAACCCCGCAGGAAGGATAAGATGACTCAGATCAGAAGGCCATGAGGTATAAGGAGTAAAAAGAGCCTTACGTTCCATCCCACAATCAATTCCCTTATATAACTAAACAATTTCTAGACTCAACTTCGACCAGTTTGGCTTGGTAATCCTACAGGCAGTCAAGCTCTGATACCAACGCTGTCAGGACCCCGACTCAATGCCATATTGATCTAGCATGTAACACCTCACATCACTTTGCGGCCTCACGCACGGTATTCCCACGGGTGTCGCCTTACCTTTGCCCGGGACCGTTTGCGCCTTTTGGCACATGTATATGACAGTGTCGCTAGCATCCATATGATAAGGAGCCCGGGATGACATGGCTAGTCGTAAACCCAAAGTGGCACAAACTTACAGGGACAGGCATCCATGACCCAGCATCGAACGTGTCGGTCATCAGCGAGTGAACCCAGGCTGTAGCACTGGGCTAGCAGGACTCCGGTGAACCGGGCTGTAGCGGGCTAACAGGACTCCGGTATTCATCGCGTGACATTTCCCCGAAGGGACAGACACAGGAACGAAGAAGGACACATGCCGGCCAGCCTAAGTGTTCCGGAGCAGTAGCAAGCTACCATGGCTCGGTGGAAACACTAGGAGACATTTCCCGGTAAGAGAGGCTACTAAAGATAAACAACTAGATGGTCAGATCCCACAGATACCAAGCATTTCAATAACATACACACAATATGCTCGATATGTGCAAATACAACATGGCATCATAACATGACTCTACGACTCAAGTAATTTATTCATTATGCTCCGAGGAGCGAGATATTACAAACATGGGTCTCATGACCCAACAATCAGAGCATACAAGTCAAAGCACAAACGGAAGCTATCATGTCTGAGTACAGACATCTATAAATGAAAAAGGCTGAGAAGCCTGACTATCTATCAGATCCTGCCGAGGGCACAAGATCGTAGCTGAGGTATCAAGCTAAACGTCGAAGTCCACGCGGAACTACTAGCGAGACCGAAGTCTCTCTGCAAAAACATAAAATAGGCAAACGTGAGTACAAATGTACCCAGCAAGACTTACATCAGAACTATCTACATATGCATCATTATCAACAAAGGGGATGGTGGGGTTTAACTGCAGCAAGCCAGCTTTGACTCGGTGGCTATCCTGAACTACGACTGCAATGTAACTCTTTTGAGGTGGCGCACA